>NC_142710.1:3051428-3201785 GCF_055471065.1 Atractosteus spatula
CTCCCTGCTTCAGAAACTGTCATCACACTGGAGAGAAGTTACACGTGTCCATACGCGCTTCTGACAGGAATCACAATAACATCGCAGTGAAAGCAAATGGCGTTTTCACCTGTTTAATTGCACGTTACTGTTGGAAAATACAACGGAATTCGTTATTCTTCTGATATGAGTTTAAACATCATTTAATTGTAAGTGAAGTCAGCTTGTTAAAAATGAAACCAGCGCCCCGTCGCAGAAATGTACCCCGGTCTCCCGCGTGAAAAGCGGGGATCCTCCTGTGCGCCATACTGACGGGGAGCGACCGCGGTGAAGTTAGCTTGAAGCTCGAAAGCGATTTTGGCCTGTAGCGTTTTCACGAAATCCCCTAGAGTTACGAGAACGATATTTAGGAATATAAATATATTATAATTCTGAGAAGTATAGGACTGACCTCTTTAACAACGCACGATGTGTAATTCTGCGTCTGTGAATTGAGAAACAGAGATGTCTGTTTTATAAAAGGCGAGAGAGTGGCATTCAAATCTGTCGCAGATGCGCTGGGTTATATAAGCAAAAAAATGTTTATGAAGAAGGTGAAATACTGCTGTGTAGTTTCCTCTTGTTTAGCCGCCACTGCCGGCTATACACAGTATGATAATATTGCAAATATCGTATTATCTTCAGCTGCAAACAATTCCTTATAGTTACAAAATTTCACCTTAATATTCCATGTTAAGTGGATTTAAAGATGATAAACAGTAGGAAAACAGGTTAAATGAAGATAATCGTTTCATCAACATCTACCGCTCCACGAGCGCTTTAGACTTTAACTTCAACACAGTGATCACTCGGCACTACTACACCGCGCTCAGTGATGACTGGGCTCTGTCTACATTAGACATGCGCTTTCACAGCCTAGCCCACCTGCTCAGGACCTTCTCACTGTCTCTAAAGAAGAATTACACGTCACTGTGACAAGCCTGTCTTAGAAGTGCTCTGTGCTCTGTTTACAACAAAAACCACAGCCCGCTTGAGTCTAGGTCTTACTGACAGAGAAATGTATTTTTTGAAATTCTTGGGCTAAACTTTTATTGTGTTGTTTTGTTGTGCTTCAGTCATCTGTTTGACCTTCCTCGCGGGGAAATTATAAAGACTCTACAGTTCGGACACCTACTCTGATATTTCGATCTTAAATTAAGGTCTGCTTCTTTTGACGGTCTAATTATGCAAAGAGTGTAAGACCCAAGTGCTCGTTTATTAAAGTCCGAGATCCTGACCGATTTGACTTTATACCGATAATTGCAGCAAATTAATGAAGAAAAGAGAAACACGAGAAAAAAACTGCTGCACACATGTGGCCAGTCTTAATGAGCTGTTGCTGTCAGACGTGTCTCTGTGTTAAACGCACAAGGACAAAAACAGCTCGGAGACTCCGATCGAGCACTGGGCTGTGCTTTTCTCCCTTGGAAAGGTCACGCATTCCGCGAGGTAGGCAAGAACACGCGTGTATGAGCGAACAGGACCCACCTGGCACGAGTGAATGACCCCCCCGCGAGCTCACTGGAAGGAGAGAGGGGAAGGGTGGGCTCGTTGGTTTAGTCCAAGCGAACGGCGCGAGTCTCACTGCACTGGTCTGTCTCCGGTCTCTGTGCGCGTGAACACCTGAAATTTGAGAAACCAGTTTTCACATGGCTCGTTGGTCTAGGGGTATGCTTCTTGCTTCGGGTGCGAGAGGTCCTGGGTTCAAATCCCGGACGAGCCCGTCTTTTTTTCTATTATTGTAGGAAGACATATCCAGCCCTCCTCGGGAGCACAGCAGAGCGAGTGTCATGAGGTTATAGCCAGGTGCTGCAGCTGACGGGCTGACTGCTGGTTTACAAGATCCGGTGGTGGAGACACCTTCACCACTTGGAGTTTATCTGCTGCTCTCATGTATCATTATTTTAAAAAGGTGTGAGTGGACACCGAGCATCATAGCGAGGGATCGAACTGTGTTTATTGCGGACTAAACATCTCGTATTCGGCGTGGAAGTGAAGAACACGCGTGTGGGAGTGAACGTCCCACGCCCCATCTGTGAAGAGCCCAAAACAGCACCGATCCCTGCCCAGTGTGAGGATCAAACTCACGACCTTCAGATTATGAGACTGACACGCTACCTACTGCGCAATGGCTGAGCTGCAGTATGAACTCACACGATATGATTTCAATTCAAGCGGTGAGATCCACACCATCCGCTGTCACAATAAATCCCAATCTGTCATTTAGGATCCCAGCCATTCCGGAACAAACTGTTACTGGCTACAGCTGAACTAGTAAGCATTCCACTACACTGCAGTACTGTAGTACACTGTAAAAGATGAGAATGTCTCTGTGATATATTTATTATATTTCTATATTTTATACCGATAAAGAAAAGCTGTGCATGTCAGGAGTGGGATTCGAACCCACGCCTCCAGGGGAGACTGCGACCCGAACGCAGTGCCTTAGACCGCTCGGCCATCCTTACTTCTGACATCTTTGCCACCCGGTCCCATGAGGCACTGCGACCCCACTACGTTTCTCGAGTATCACACTGGTATTAGAAATACAGCAAGACTCCGGCATTCAAATCTGTTCCATATTAAGTGGATTTAAAGATGATAAACAGTTGAAAAGCAGATTAAATGAAGATAATCGTTTCACCCACATCTAGGCTCCACAAGCGCCACCTAGCGATGGTCTTTGCTCAGTGAATCAGCACTGTGCTACTGGCGCTGTGTGATGAGAAATGACGCGCGTTCTGAGGGGCGCCTTGTTCCTCTCCAGGCCATTACTGAGGCGCCTCTCTATCACCTTAACCACTCGGCCACGACTACCCGCACAACCCCGCCTTCTCCCGAACTGACACGGGCTCGTTCCCGCGTTATTTCCATTCCAACCCGCTCTCTTCATGCTCAGTTTTGAGATTTCTATCTCTCTATACCGATAATCACCAGCGGATTCACTAAGCAAACACAAAAGGTAGCGAAACAGCCCCACTGTTTCCTTTCAAGAGCTGTAGAGTCTCAGAAGTTCCCGCGGGTTTAGATAAATTAAACTTGAATTGCCTTTTTTGAACTTCACCCATCAGATGGCTCATAAAAACCAAACGCATCTGCGACAGATTTGGCAGGAGAGAGGGGAAGGGTAGGCTCGTTGGTCAGTCGAACCAACTGCACTCACTGCAGTGGTCTGTCTCCGGGTCTCTGTGCGTGAAGAACACCTGTGAAACTTGAGGTGAAAGATTTTGTACGGCTCGTTGGTCTAGGGGTATGATCCTTTTTTTGGCTTTGGGATTTGAACACCCTAAGCGAGAATCATGTCCCTAGACCAACGAGCCACAAGGTGCTTGTAGTCATGTACAGTAGATATATGTTCATATGCTGTAGACTATATATATATAGTTTCTCATATACGAGTGTGATTCGGGCTTGAAACATGTCATCCGATAATGTAGCGAACAGCCGGCAATACTGGACAGCCCTTCCCTCCTGTGGCATCGATCCCACTACCTCTCGCATGCCAAGCGAATGCTCTACCATTTGAGCTAATCCCCCTTGCTTTGATTGTAATCAGCTCTGTCCCATGCACATAATTCAGGGCGGGAGAGGGACACACTCTCAGTCCCAGGAACCGCACAGTAACCAGGACGATCAAAGGTCCGAGTTTAAATACCAGAGTGACACCGGCTGGCGAATCCCACTGGTGACACAGATTCTCTTATGTTGTCTCCTTAGAGCACTAATGATAGAAGTCTACATGTACATGGAAATCTTCATAATGTCTACAACACTACGTATTTTAAATTACAGGTTTTATTCAGTAGTAAGTTTACTGTTACCCATGATGAACCGGTGTCCAGTCCCAGTGTTGGGGTCCTTGCTCGGGGTCCCCTGAACCCCACAGTCACCTGGATGATTAGGTCCGATGAGTCACCGCGCTGTCGTGAGGAATTTACCTTCCCGAGGGACTAAGTGCAGGTTGGGTCATTTAAAAAAAATCATTTTTCATTCTCCACTTCATTCCCCATTTGATGAAATTGAGTGTCTCTGTTTACTGTACAACTGAATACATTTCATGTAGAAAAATGACGGTTTGATTTGACTTTATACCGAAATTTAGCAGCAAATAAATGACAAAAAACACAAAACTCGAGAAAAAACTGCTGCACATACTGCACACATGTGGCCAGTCTTAATGAGCTGTGTGATCTGTTGCTGTCAGACGTGCTTCTGTGCTAAACGCACAAGGACAAAAACAGCCTGGAGACTCCGATCGGCTAATGCGGCTGTGCTTTTCTCCCTTGGAAAGGTCACGCATTCCACGAGGTAGGCAAGAACACGAGTGTATGAGCGAACAGGAGCTGCCCTTGTCAGAAGAGCAAAAGAGACCACAGTCCTGCCCCGTGTGAGGATCGAACTCACAACCTTCAGATTATGAGACTGACGCACTACCTACTGCGCTAACGAGGCCAGACGTGGCACGGTGCTTGAAAACGAGCCACTCAGGGATTTCAAGCGTCTGTTCCCTAATCTAGCGATGCTCCCTGCTGGATATTGAATCCGCCTTTTGATCTCACCAATACTTTTTCTCCTTGATTCTGTTGGGAGTCCGTCTTTGAGATCTCACCTCGCACAAGTCCTTCTGGCTGAAGTGGCCTCCCTGCCTCAGTAGCGAGCCCTCGTCAGCCACCGACACGTCTGCGGCTCGCTTGGCCCTCCGACTCCCGATCTGCGGAGATGAGATTTCAGCAGAGAACGCCGGAGCCACGCTTCATGCGAAGAGAAGATGAGCAGGAGGAGCGGCTGTTGAACGCTTAACAATCGCACAGCGCTCTCTCCGCAAGGAGCGAATGTGGATACAGGAGACCTGTCGGCACACAGAGCTCTAAACTCACTCCTGGAGGAGGCAGAAGGACGCTCTACCAGCTGAGCTCACCCCCCTTTATTATTGGACATTATTTTTTTTAATTAGTAACTTAATATAACTTAATATGCAGGACACACTAATGTAGGATTCTGACTTTGTCGATCTGCTGTTTGTATATAAGTGAACGTCCCTCACTATTGAAAGATCGGTGGGTTTGGTTTTCTTCTGTTCACCACAGAAGTCCCACCTCCGGCTCTGTCCCGATCCGAAGCAGTCGGTTCAGTTCGCCTGGGGTTCCGAGCCGGACTCGGACCTGAAAGAGCTGTTCTATTCTTTCACAGGCAGCGTACAAAACTTTCAGGGGGAGCTGTCACAGTCTAATATTTTCAGAAACCAACATCATGAGTCACTGTTGATCGTGAACTAGATTTCAATAATGACACACAATTACATCTTTCAAATCCATTTAGAATGGCGTCGGAAAGAATCATTTCAAATTGTTAAACAATCCACTAACCAGATTTCTCACAGGGGCCTACAGACGTCGAGGAGTGACGATCAGTTTCTCTTTTATGGAGAAAAGTAATTTTATTGGAACAAAGGGGTTTAAAATGAGCAGTTAGAAAGTAATTAAACTGGTTCTGTGTGCCTCTTTGCTTTCCTCCTGTACTCTAAATCCTGATGTGATTGTGTTCCCAGCTGATTTAATTGTTGGAAATAAACAAAGGTCAAGTGTTACCTGGTGTCCCGTCCTGTCTCTTGAGTGTGACAGTGCGCAGTGTCTTGAGCCACAGGGTGGTTTTTTAGGTGAAGGGGGCTGCAGCTCATGTCCTCCAGTGCCCTGTTGCAGTGTGGGGTGTTGGCCAGAGCGCCCCCTAGTGGTCCCCCAGCACTAGGTCTAGCTGCAGCCTGCCTGTCCTGGAGGGAGGTCTCCTGTAGCAGGACTGAGTTGCCCCCAATTGCCTGCTGGGCTCGGGAGCAGAGAGGGGGTCCCCAGCCCGGGTACTGGGGAGCCCTGGTCCAGTTGAGTCTTGTGGCGATGATGCTGAAAGGGAGAGAGGAATGGGGTTTAGTTGGAGATGGAGATTTGAATGGCCGTTCCTGAGGCGCCTCTCTGTCAGCCGACATGATCAGCAACCGGTCGAGTTCAAGCGCAGGATCACGAATGACGAGAACTGTGACACAGAGACACTCCCTGTCAGATAGAAAGATAGGACAGACGTGCAGCCCAGTCTGATAGGAATGCAAATGTTAATTGATGTTATTTGAATCTAACATAAGGGAAAAACAGACACACGTAGTCAACAGGATTCAAACATGCATGGGGAGACCCCAATGGATTTCTAGTGCATCACCTTAACCACTCGGCAACGACTACACACACATCCCCAACTCCTCGTGAACTGACCCAGGCTCGTTCCCGCATCATTTCCAACCCAACATTTCTCTGCGTGATTAATTTGCTATTTCTCTCTCTATATATCGATCACCACCAGCGGATTCACTAAGAAAGCAAAAGGTAGGAAAACTCAGCGGTAGATAGCTGACTTACGAAGCCGGTTAGCTCAGCTGGTTAGAGCGTGGTGCTAATAACGTCAAGGTCGTGGGTTTGATCCCCTTACAGGCCAGTGAGTCTCATTCTCACACACCCACTATTTCTAGTCTACTGACGCAGAAATACACATCATGATGAAAAGACGACCTATGAATAAATCAAAATTACTTCCACTTCTCTTTATTGGTGGAAATTGCAGAAAATAACGGAATTGTTTCGTCTTCGGATGAACTTCTAAAATGGTTCTCCCGCGGGACAGGCGGGGAGACTCACCCCTATACTAACGAGGAGCGCGAGCTCTGTTTCCTGTCAGGAGACGTTTCCTCTCGGGGCTGATCGTTCAGGATTTGGCTTTCATTTCGATTATCTTCAGGAACGTGTTCCCAGCTGTGGTACCGCTACTGCTCCCCCACAGATGCTACTAACACGTTTGGAAACGATTATTTCAGCTTCGGTTTTGAGTTTTAAAACGCGTTAAGAAGTCCTTTCGACAGAGCACGGGCCATGTGAGAGGAAATGGTGTTTTCACTGGCTCTCGGATGTGTAAAGACGCCCATAAACTGGTAGTGAATACTACCTCCCAAAGGGGAGATGGGTATCGAACACTGGCTCGTTCCCGCATCATTTACACTCCAACCTGCTCTCTTCGTGTTTAATTTACTATTAATTGATTAAATGATTCTCGCTTTGGGTGCGAGAGGTCCGGGGTTCAAATCCCAGACGAACCCGTCTTTTTTTCTATTGTAGCAAGACATATCCAGCCCTCCTCAGTAGCACAGCAGAGCAAGTGTCATGAGGTTATAGCCAGGTGCTGTAGCTGACGGGCTGACTGCTGGTTTACAACATCCGGTCGTGGAGACACTGCTCTCATGTATCATTATTTTAAAAATGTGCGAGTGGACACCGAGCATAATAGCGAGGAATCGAATCTTGTTTATCGCGGACTTAACACCTCGTATTCGGCGTGGAAGTGAAGAACACACACTTGTGACAGTGAACGTCTCATGCCCTATCTGTGAAGAGCCCAAAACGGCACTGATCCCTGCCCCGTGTGAGAATCAAACTCACGACCTTCAGATTATGAGACTGACGCACTACCTACTGCACTAACAAGGCTGGATGGTGGCTGTGCTCCAGCTCATGTTGAAATGAACATTAAATATATGAACATTATTTCCGTGTGACTGTGACCATATTATATACACCTCGCTCAGTGATGACTGGGCTCTGTCTACATTAAACATGCTCTTTCACAGCCTGGCCCACCTGCTCAGGACTTTTTCACAGTCTCTTAAGAAGATTTACACGTCATTGTGACAAGCCTGTCTTAGATTTTTTTGATTTTTTAACTTCTCATTAACAACGCAGGATGTATAATTCTGCATCTGTGAATTGAGAAAGAGAGGTGTCTGTTTTATTAAAGGTTAGACAGTGGCCCGTACAGGGATCAAACCCATGATCCTAGTGTTATTAGCACCACACTCTAACAAACCAAGCTAATCAGCCTCCTGCTGCAACCTGTCTGATTTGTTGCTGTCAGACGTGCTTCTGTGTTAAACGCACAAGGACAAAAACAGCCCAGAGACTCGGATCGAGCACTGGGCTGTGCTTTTCCCCCTTGGAAAGGTCACGCATTCCACGAGGTAGGCAAGAACATTCGTGTAGGAGCCGCCTGTGTCAGAAGAGTAAAAGGGACTACATCCCTGCCCCGTGTGGGGATCAAACTCACAACCTTGAGAGTATGAGACTGATGCGTCCATGGTGAAATGTTAAACAACCGGCAATCTGTGCAGGAAGGAGCCCCTCTGAAAAGAGCACCGGGGCACAAGCTCGTCTTTAATCCCATTGACGGTCTTCACTAGAGGCACGGGATCGAACCACACTTCTCACACAGGCTTGTTTCCCCTCGTGTGTGAAAGTATTTCATGTGTGATTGAAAATGAGACAAACTCCAGTCTCCGGTTAGAGCTGAAACAGCAATCCAGAACATGCCGCCTGCTTGAGTCTAGATCTGACTCAAAAATAAACTCATTTTATTCTTTATTATTGGACATTATTTTTTTAATTAGTAACTTAATATGCAGGACACACTAATATAGGATTCTGACGTTGTCGATCTGCTGTTTGTATATAAGTGAACATCCCTCACTATTGAATTGGTGGAAAGATCGGTGGGTTTGGTTTTCTTCTGTTCGCCATAGAAGTCCCGCCCTCGGTTCTAACGACCCGCAGCGTCCGGCTCTGTCCCGATCCGAAGCAGTCGGTTCAGTTCGCCTGGGGTTCCGATCCAGAATTGGACCTGAAAGAGCTCTTCTTTTCTTTCACACGCAGTGATCAAAACTCTCAGGGGGAACTTTCACAGTTAATGATGTTTTCAGGAACAATAATCACACATCACGGGAACAAGTAAACATTTATTCCTGCTGAAAAGAGAAGACACAACGTTTCGGCTGCGGAGCCTTCTTCGGGTGTCGGGAACGGATCATCAGTCACTGTCGATCATTAATTGCATTTCAAAAATCACACACAGTTACATCTCACAAAACATCTCATTAAAATCTGTAATTCCACAGGAATGGGCGATGAAGCAACAACAAGGTGACACCTGCAACACCAGAACTGGACACCAGTCCATCTCGGGTCACAGTAAACTTATTACTGAATAAAATCTGTAATTTCACAAGAATTATTGATGAAGCAGAAACATATTAATTGTCATCTGACCTGAATGAATCACTTGTGAAGTATGGGCCCCAGTGGCCTAATGGATAAGGCACTGGCCTCCTAAGCCAGGGATTGTGGGTTCGAGTGCCACCTGGGGTGTTTCCTTTTAAGAGCTCTGTGATGAGTGAACAACTTGACTGTATATGTTAATAATTTTTATTTTATATAGTGCCTTTAAAAGTGGCTTCTCAAAGCACTTCATAGAATGACCACAACAATAAATGTCCTCGTGGGTTCAATCCCCACTCCTGGTAGACTCTTGTTATGAACTTGAGTTTTGAATCCACTTCATATGAGGTCAAATCAAATCCAATCAAAGTTTATTTATCAAATGCACAAAAATAAGGCGTGCAGCAGTAGTTGCTGGCAATGAAATGTCTTTTTCTGCGAGCTCACAAAAATGACAAGAATCACAAAAATCACAAAAATTCACAAAAACACAAAAATCACAAAATTGAGGTTACATTATTGAAATTGAATAAAACTCAATGTGAGTAGAGCTGTTATGTGTCCATGGTGTATGCAGTATATACATGTAGTGCAGTTATTCTGAATATAGTGAGAATTGTGTGTCCATGTAGCCATTACAGGTGATTTGCTAAGGAGGTACAGGTTGGCTACTTAGCAGTCTTATTGCCTGGAGGTAGAAGGTATTCCATAGTCTGTTGGACTTGGACCGAATGCTTTGGTACCGTTTACCGGACTACAAACTGCAATTTGTGCCAAGCCATGCAGAGTCTTACAGGTGAGCTTGAGGATCTTAAAGTCCACACGGAATTGGACAGGAAGCCAGTGCAAGGACTCCAGGACAGGAGTAATGTGATCACTTGCACTAGACCTGGTCAGGATTCTGGCTGCTGAGTTTTGGACAGACTGGAGTTTGTTCACTGTGGATTTAGATACCCCAGTGAGTGGAGGGCTATAGTAGTCGGTTTGGGAAAACATAAAGTAGTTAATTGCAGTTTGTAGTCTGTTTCTGTTGTTTCTGCTCTTGATGAAGAGCGGACGCAGGTGGGAGCGTCTCTCTGAGGAAGAGTCCCATCATCCCGCAAGAGAGAAGACCAGTCGATCAGATGTGCTCTGACACGGCAACATGAGGAAAGCTGTGTGTCAGGAGTGACAGAGAGGGATCCCCTACCAGATGAAATGGTACACTAAACACAACTTTCACGACTTGTGAAAAGTATCACAAGCTCTACATAAACGCATCAGCGAGCTCATTATTTTTTTCTGACACTCAGCGTTTTGATTGATGCGCAATTACACACCATCTGGAACATTGGGGGACAGCAGTGTACATACGGACGTTCACAACGCAAGAAATACTGCTCACTGGAGTTTACTGCGAAAAACCCGTATCTGACCATAGGAAACAGAACAGCACAGTCTCCAGTTACCCAGACTGTAAACACGGGAATAAGGCTTTGTTTGATTTCTGAAACCCTTTCTGTATGTCCTGTTTTCATTCAAGTAGGGGTCAACTATATTCACAATACTGCTGACAGCAGGAAAATTCCCATTCTTTACTCAACAGCTTTTTAAAAACAGCACCCATGATGTTCAAACCGATTTTTTTACACAGAAGACTGACACAGCTTTGCGTTGTGAATCTCTTTTTCTGGTGGTTTTATGGAATGTGGCACTGTGCACTGGGATGGGGGGGTGCTGTTCACGAGGCAATAGCATTTAAACTACAGCACCCACAATGCTCTAACCAAGAGTTTTACACACTAGGCAGGCCCCCTGACCTTTCACATCCTTGCTTTGGTTTGTGAAACTTTATTCTTTCATTCTTTTTTAAGTTTTTTAAGTTAGCACTACAGGTAATTTACTGGAATAGGGGGTCTTATTCATGACTTAATAGCTTTTTAAGCACAACACCCACAATGCTCTAACCAAGTGTTTTACACACTAGGAGGCCCCCTCACCTTTCACAGCATTGCTTTGGGTTGTGAAATTTTTCTTTATTTTTATATGATTTTGTCGGCACTATTAGACAGACAGTACATGGGGATAGGGGGTGCTGTTCACGAGTCAGTATCACTATCTAACACTCCACAAGCGCCACCTGGCGATGGTCTTTGGTCAGTGGATCAGCGCTGCGCTACCGGCGCTGTGAGATGAGAAATGATGCGCGTTCTGAGTGACGCCTTATTCCTCTCAAAGACGATACTGAGGCACCTCTCTGTACCCACAACTCTCCCCTGAAGTAGACCTGTCAGCCGACGTTATCAGCAACCGGTCGAGTTCAAGCGCAGGATCACGAATGACGAGAACTGTGACACAGAGACACTCCCTGTCAGATAGAAAGATACAGATGCAGCCATTCAAAATGCGCGGGCGATACCGCATTATTTTCCGGTACGCTGTACGCAGTCTACCGCAAGTTACCGGTAAATACCGCTAGTTACCGTAAATTCTCCTATAATACGACAAGCAAAATAATAGTATCTGGAATTTTCGCAAGGTGGAGCTAATAAAGCTCAACCTTTCATGTTTGAGCTGTGGCCATCAAAGTCTTTAACGAAGATATTACTAATAGTATTACTAATGAATGACCTTGGACAAGCTGTAAGTGTAAACTCAAAGTATTGCCCTAGTCAACATTCTTTTTTTCATTGACCGTCTTTGTAAAAGTAACACCACAGCATTTCGCAATCACGCATTTGTTTTCAATCATGCAAAGTACAGTAATTTTTGAGAATCGATTCACCATGCCTTTCACATGCTCATAAAAGAGATTGATTTAGGAACATAAACATATTACCGTATGAAAACTGTACTGTATACTGTAAAGTATGTATATGTATATTTAATGTCTTAACTGTGCCCGTTTAAGTATTGAATATTCATATCTAATTTTACCACTGAAGGGAAATCTTAGTAGCTGAGCATAAAAAGAATAGGAGCATACTGCAACGCGTGTGAAGGCCATAAACAATATTAATTTTGGAACATAAACATACAGTATATGGCTGGTCTCGGTACTTTAAAGAAAACATACACGAAACATGGTTTCATTATGACCAGAATCGGTCTTGAGATATTTTTAACTTGATTTACAGTATTTGAGAGGTGTGTCTTAACACCGATACTACAGTACATAAATACAGCCTTAGTTTCGGAAACCATCCCTGAAAGTTCCAACAATACGTAAATACTGCTCACGTACTGTATATGTTTCTAGGTTTATATTATGCACTTTTGAGCAACTAATAAGAAGCGCGAAACGGTATGCCCAGGGCGTTTTAGTTTCGTTTTGTGCTGGGACTCTGCTTTAACAATGTCGCCGTGGATTGATTAGAGATATCAAGTACATACAAGTCATTTTTTAAATGTTGTAGTTCGTCTTGTAAAAATGTTACGAGTACATCATCTATCAACAATTACACAGGTTCTGTTTCCATATTGCGGTTTTGGTTACGTAATATTATTTTCTAAATTTCACGTTGTGAATATATGATTTGGGCAAACAGAGCCGCAAAGAAGTACGTTATGGGTTGTTGTTTTTTTTTTGCAGTTTTATCTAGAACAAGCGATGCTTAAACCTTTGTCTGATTCTTGTGAAACTATCCACACGACAGTTACAGTACCTAGGAGTTGACTTCAGTGATGTCACTGATGGGATGTTTCTAAAAATCCATCCTCTGTAAAACGTCTTCTCTAGTTGTCCTGCATATGTATTCGCTAATGAAGCTGTGTGTTCTGAGCCTGGATCTCTACATTTCTGTATGAACCAGCTTAGAGGGCTAAAGACAGCTTGTGTTTAAATTGAGTGCAAGGTAATTTATGCTTCTAAAGTCATGGTCAGCATTTATTATTGTACTGTGCTGTAAACTTGTTCTGTGCCTAGTCACATTATTTTATAGCGTTTTTATAGTGTTATCAAATCTGGTGGCGCTGTGTGTTAGTTTCCTGACTCCCATGTCACATGGTCTGTGATTGAATCCCATGGAACTATGACTTTATTTTTTAACAAACATTTCTTTGAAAAAATGAAACGTTTCCCTTGGTCAGAGATTAAATAAAACCTCACTCGCACCAAACAAATTTATATTTCTAAATATCACAACATGATCGAATTTAAGTCTTTTTAATAACAATGAATAGTCACCTATGTGTTACAAAATAAACATTTATATTGATTTGAATCACGTTTTGATTTAAATCGTAAACGCGTGTTTAAATATGTGTTTAAAGGCGGTATACTGTATAAAAGCGCTGAATCTTATGGAGTGTGTTCCGCCGGGGATTCAAAAAATTTATTTTTTTTAATCGCGTATCTAAGGAAAATTGCAGTATAACTTTGTTCATGCACAAACAGTGGCATGTTACATTATAATTTGGGTGTCTCCTCTTGCCAGAAAGCTCTAAATTGCATTTTGAGTGCGGTTTTTGACTTTTTTAAAATTGCAACCCATAAATAAAGCTGATAAAGCTTAGACTAACTGTATTCTAAACTGTATTACAACAGCACATTGGACAATGCAACGTAAATTGCAAAAATGCACTTGGAATCTGTCCAAGCCCTCCTACGAAAATTATTTAAACTGCGACACTGATCATTCATCTCTAAATAAACTTTATTTTATATAGCGTTTTAGGCGAATAGGTAATTAGATTGCTCATAAACCTAATCGCTTTTTCTACATAAACACAGCGTGATTGCTCTCTGAAAATGCTTTTGCTTTATATTTAGGCTCAGATTCCAACTATAGATCGCATTATTATAAACTTTCTTGGAAAAATGTATTTTATGTAAACCATGTTTGCTATTAATTCATTTAGGGCTAAAATACGTTCATTGTCTTCCAATCGAGTCGAGTTGACATTAGAAGCTTGCCACTCCCGGACTGTTACACCAACGCATTAGCGTGTTAAAGCGATTTCATTGAGGAGCCCAGCTACCAGTTAACACTGTACTTCCTACTTTGAAAATACCTGTGAAACCGGTTTAATTCGTCACAGCCAGCACTCCTGCAGAGAGGGGGTTGTACTCGTAAAGTAGAAGCAGGCGAGACTTCCAGCGAAAGACACCTCCCCCCCCCCCCAAAAACCCAGTAAGCAGTAATGCTTTATGTTGAAAATTGAGGTGGATTTTGTTTATGATAAAGAGGATAAACTGGGATGGGAGGAGGGTTTGGTTTTGCATAAGGGGCGGGATTATGATAATTGGAGGAATTTGCGAGAGTATAATGGTTTGATATATTTGATTTTGTATTGTGGTCGTTATCTATGTTTTTGGTTGGTATTATGTTTATATGGTTGTTTTTGTTGGTTGGTTGTTATTATGGTTATTAATAATACGATCTATAGTTGAAATCTGAGTCTAAATAAAAAGAAAAAGCAAGTGATTAGGTTTATGAGCAATCTAATTACTTATTCGTTTAAAACGCTATATAAAATAAAGTTTATTATTAATTTGCTGGACAGAGCAGTGAACATTATTATGCATAAGACAAAGATAACGATCCTGATCGGTTTAGAAATCTGTGTACGCTGTAAGGTTTTTACTTCTTAAACTTTTAAAATACACGTTTCGAATAGAAAGAAATCCTCTTCCTGGTACAGTCGCATGAAGAGAGAGGCAAAACAGCCCTACACAGCCCTGTCGCAGTACACGAATATAATCATATCGTTATTAAATTCTTTAGATACGCGATTCCATATTATATTAGCAGAAAAGCTTAAACTACAACTTTTTCACACGCTATTTCACATGTTAGTTAAATTTAATTTATTTATATATTATATATTTATATCTCTGACCAAGGGAAACGTCTCATTTTTTCAAAGAAATGTTTGTTCACAACGGCGACTGTCAGAAGATAGGACACAGCGGCTCAGGCACCCGCTGAATGGAAAAGGGGCACTTTAATGTTCTGTATGGCTAATACTAAAGCCAATACTAATATTCAATACTTTAATATCCTTTTCTGTATGTTTAACAATAGTGGGTACTGGCCTAATTCGTCCCTGCTCCCGTTGTTAGGTGTTAATGTGTTGTTAAGTGTGAATTTGTACCTGTTTCCCTGAGGTATGGCTTTTTTTCTGGAAAACCATAACTCTCTTGTCTTGTCTTGTCCAGATTGACTGTCAGCGCCCAGGTCTGACAGTGCTGCTCCAGGAGTGCCAGGTTCTGGCGCAGCCTCTGTTCTGTGGGCGACAGCGGGACCAGGTTGTCTGCACAGAGCAGGAACTCGATTTCCATAATTAATGCAGATCAGTAAATCAAGGGACAAAACAATTATTGCGCCCGGGTCCTCAATGGGCTTTGACGTGCTAATGTGTTGGTTTAACAGTCCGGGTGTGGCAAGCCTCTAATGTCTCCCGACTTTGAAAACCAAGTAATAACTTAACTATATGTGCAAACGTTTCATATGTTGCTGTTGTGGATGCCTGTGGAGTGTATCTTATTTGCCGCGCGCCCTCCCCCCCTCTCTCCCTCAATTCAATTCAATTCAAGGTGTTTTATTAGCATGGCAGATGGGTTCAATCAGTGTTGGGTATTTACTTTGCTTTGAGATTCCACTTTTAAAGGTGATATATAAATTTTTGACTAAAATAAATTGATATCTTTGTCTTCTAAGCTCTCTGTGTACAGTGGAGCCTCCTGTCCAGCCAGCACATGTCCACAGACATTCACAACAGCGACATATCATAAAACGTTTGCACATATAGTTAAATTATTAGTTGTTTTTCAGGAAGTTAAAAAAAACACTTGAACTACTTATCCAGTCTCTCGAAATAAAAAAACTAATAATAATGTAACATGCCACTGTTGGTTCATGAACAAAGTTATACTGAGATTTCCTTAGATACGCAATTAAAAAAAAATAAAAAAAAATTGGAATCACCGGCGGAACACATTCCATAAGAATCAGCGCTTTTGCAGTATATTTCACCTTTAAAGGTGGCTTCTCAAAACGCTTTACAGGATAAAAACAACAAGAACAGCAACAACAACAATATTGTATTTCATTGCACTTTGAAAACCAGGTAATAACTTAACCATATGTGCAAACGTTTCATATGTTGCTGTTGTGGATGCCTGTGGAGTGTATCTTATTTGCCGCGCGCCCTCCCCCCCTCTCTCCCTCAATTCAATTCAAGGTGTTTTATTAGCATGGCAGATGGGTTCAATCAGTGTTGGGTATTTACTTTGCTTTGAGATTCCACTTTTAAAGGTGATATATACATTTTTGACTAAAATAAATTGATATCTTTGTCTTCTAAGCTCTCTGTGTACAGTGGAGCCTCCTGTCCAGCCAGCACATGTCCACAGACATTCACAACAGCGACATATCATAAAACGTTTGCACATATAGTTAAATTATTAGTTGTTTTTCAGGTAGTTAAAAAAAACACTTGAACTACTTATCCAGTCTCTCGAAATAAAAAAACTAATAATAATGTAACATGCCACTGTTGGTTCATGAACAAAGTTATACTGAGATTTCCTTAGATACGCAATTAAAAAAAAATAAAAAAAAATTGGAATCACCGGCGGAACACATTCCATAAGAATCAGCGCTTTTGCAGTATATTTCGCCTTTAAAGGTGGCTTCTCAAAACGCTTTACAGGATAAAAACAACAAGAACAGCAACAACAACAATATTGTATTTCATTGCACTTTGAAAACCAGGTAATAACTTAACCATATGTGCAAACGTTTCATATGTTGCTGTTGTGGATGCCTGTGGAGTGTATCTTATTTGCCGCGCGCCCTCCCCCCCTCTCTCCCTCAATTCAATTCAATTCAAGGTGTTTTATTAGCATGGCAGATGGGTTCAATCAGTGTTGGGTATTTACTTTGCTTTGAGATTCCACTTTTAAAGGTGATATATAAATTTTTGAATAAAATAAATTGATATCTTTGTCTTCTAAGCTCTCTGTGTACAGCGGAGCCTCCTGTCCAGCCAGCACATGTCCACAGACATTTACAACAGCGAAATATCATAAAATGTTTGCACATATAGTGTGCAAAAATGCACTTTATTTACTAAAAATAAGACAGAGATACTGTATCAATTTATGTTGCATTAGCCTGATTATGATTAAAAAAACACATATAATTAAACACGCGTTTGCGATTTAAATCAAAAAACGATTTAAATCAATATAAATGTTTATATTGTATCGCATACTGTCCAGCCTCCATTTCTCTATAAAAATTTACTCTATCACACACACACACAATAGAAGCAGGAAGCAGAAGCAGGGACCGTTGTCAGAAGGGAAGAAGGTGACTATTCATTGTTATCAAAAATGACTTAGAATCGATCATGTTGTGATATTTTGAAATATAAAAGTCAATTGATTGTCCATAATATCGCTATTCTATTTTTTCGAAGAAATGTTTGTTAAAAGAAAAGTCCAGCACCAGCTGGATTTGAACACACAACCCATGAGCTGATAAGCGGGCACGTAGAATATAATAATATCGTTATTAAATTCTTTAGATACGCGATTCCATATTATATTCCCTATTAATCAAATTCTAAAAGTATGCTTGTTGACTCCGGTATCTCTTTAGTTAAAGACTTCGATGCTTAAAATGTTTAGGGAGAAATGGAATACTGGTGTGTATTTTTTCTTTAAAGTACCAAGACCAGCCATATACAGTACTGTATGTTTATGTTCCAAAATTAATATCGTTTATGGCCTTCACACGCGTTACAGTATGCTCCTATTCTTTTTATGCTCAGCTACTAAGATTTCCCTTCAGTGGTAAAATTCTATATCTACAACGGGCACAGCAAAGACGTTTACTGTAAGTCTTTCTACGACAGACCAACCGACCACGAGTGCGCCTGTCGGTCATCCAATCACATACTGCAGTGCCGCGCGTCATCTTGCGTCACAATGCGCGACGCCACCTGTGGTACGTGTCTGTAACGCGCACTTTGAATGGCTGCATCTGTAGGACAGACATGCAACCCAGACAGAAATTTAAATGTTAACAGACACATCATTTGAATTTACCATAAAGCATCACGTAGTCGGCAGGTTATGAACTGCACGGGGAGACCCCAATAAAGCTGTAGTCCATCGCCTTAACCACTCGGCCACAACTACACGCACAGCCTCACCTGCTCCTCCGCCAGCTGATCCCATCAACCACCAGGACCCCACTACGGTCCTCGAGTATCACACTGGTATTAGAAATGCAGCGAGACTCCGGCATTCAGATCTGTTTTATAAGCAAAACAATGTTTATGAAGAAGGTGAAATACTGCTGTGTATTTTCCTCATTTTTAGCCGCCACTGCCGGCTATACACAGTATGATAATATTGCAAATATCGTATTATTTTCAGCTGCAAACAATTAATTATAGTTACAAAATTTCACCTTAATATTCCATATTAAGTGGATTTAAAGATGCTAAACAGTAGGAAAAGAGATTAAATGAAGATAATCGTTTCACCAACATCTACCGCTCCACGAGCGCTCTAGACTTTAACTTCAACAAAGTGATCACTCGGCACTCCTACACCGCGCTCAGAGATGACTGGGCTCTGTCTACATTAGACATGCTCTTTCACAGCCTAGCCCACCTGCTCAGGACCTTCTCACACTTTCTAAAGAAAATGTACACGTCTTTGTGACAAGCCTGTCTTAGATTTTTTTTAACTTCTTTTTAAGAACGCAGGATGTATAATCCTGCGTCTGTGAATTGAGAAACAGAGGTGTCTGTTTTATAAAAGTTGAAACAGTGGCCCGTACGGGGATCGAAACCGCGACCGTGGCGTTATGAGCACCACGCTCTAACCAACTGAGTTAACCAGCCTCCTACTACCCACTGCGTGATCTGTTGCTGTCAGACGTGCTTCTGTGTTAAACGCACAAGGACAAAAACAGCCCGGAGACTCCGATCGAGCACTGGGCTGTGCTTTTCTCCCTTGGAAAGGTCACGCTTTCCACGAGGTATGCAAGAACACGCGTGTATGAGCGAACAGGAGCCGCCTGTGTCAGAAGAGTAAATGAGACTGACCCGCTACCTACTGCGCTAACGAGGCTGGGTGATTAGTTGTAACTCAGACCATATTCCCCCAAAAGATTAAAACGCCGGGCTAAAGAAAAGAGATCTCATCTTCATAACTCACCGGACAAGAGACCAGAACACCACGCGAAGTCATATAAAGCGCATTAAACTGATGACCACAAAACTTTGAAACATACAGCAGGCAAACAATGTCAGAAATGAGGTTTCTAACGCTGGAAAGTTATTTTAATTGAGCTTGGGACGAGTGAAAGCACACGGTGAGTTCACCTGCTTTCAGTTGTTTATTTACGCTCATGAACACTCAATAAGTAGCTAAGAGCGCTTGGTTTCATCCTTTTAGTTTCATTGTTTTCAAAAGTTCATCGTAATATTTTTGTCAGCGATTGTTATAATAAATAGAGAAAGATTTTTAAACAAAATCACATTCAGGCAGATTTTCAAAAACCTTTTAAGAGTTGACGGGTTTCACCTTTGGAGCAGCAGTTAGATTAGTCGGAAAAAGGAAATTTGTATAACATCTCTCCACATTTTCATTCTCAATTCTGTGAAGAATCATATTAACAGGCTGAACTGGAAACATCAGCCCTGAGAGGAAGAACACAGGAAACAGAGCTCACAACTAACACCAAGCACGTGCTCCTTGTTAGTATTGTGGTGAGTATCCCCGCCTGTCACGCGGGATACCGGGGTTCGATTCCCCGACGGGGAGACGGATAACTCTTTAACTACCTCACATCAGTTTAAAAAAAACAACGTTTTAACTGAAAATGAGACAAACTCGTCTCCCGTTAGAGCTGAAACAGCAATTCATCAGTAGAAGCAGAAGCCTTTAGAATACGAGACATGTTCACCTTCAAACCCGCAGCCACTGGACTCGCTTGTCTCGGGACTAATTGCAATGAGAATCGCGTTAGTAGCTCCGTGTCCTTATCCGGTCTCTTTCAAATTACGAGGGACGTTCAGTTATATACTGTGCAAACAGGAAAGACAAGGTAACAAACCTATATTAACGGGTCCTGCATATTCATTTACTGATCAGATGAATTGAAATGTTCTGATTCACAGCTCCTGCAGTTCGTGCTCAGGGTTCAGCTCGCGAGATGCTGTAGAAACAATTTCGGTGTGCAGTACTTAGTGCTTCCTTCACTGGCGCTCTACGGAGAAAAGATGAGAATGTCTCTGTGATATATTTATTATATTTCTATAGTTTATACCGATAAGAAAGCTGTGTGTGTCAGGAGTGGGATTCGAACCCATGCCTCCAGAGGAGACTGCGACCTGAACGCAGCGCCTTAGACCGCTCGGCCATCCTAACTTCTGACAATGAGGCCAGCCGGTCCCATGAGGCACCGCGACCGCACTACGTTCCTCGAGTATCACAATGGTATTAGAAATACAGCGAGACTCCGGCATTCAAATCTGTCGCAGATGCGCTGGGTTATATCAGCAAAAAAATGTTTATGAAGAAGGTGAAATACTGCTGTGTATTTTCCTCATTTTTAGCCGCCACTGCCGGCTATAGACAATATGATAATATTTCAAATATCGTATTATTTTCAGCTGCAAACAATTCCTTATAGTTACAACATTTCATTTTAATATTCCATATTAAGTGGATTTAAAGATGATAAACAGTTGGAGAACAGATTAAATGAAGATAATCATTTCACCAACATCTACCACTCCACTAGCACCACCTAGCAATGGTGTTTTCTCAGTGAATCAGCGCTGCGTGATGAGAAATGACACACGTTCTGAGTGGCGCCTTGTTCCTCCCCAGACCGTTATTGAGGTGCCTCTCTGTTTTTAAGACTCAAAGGGATTTCAAGTCCAGCATCTTAACCACTCGGCCACAACTACACACACAAACCCACCTTCACCCGAACTGACACGGGCTCGTTCCCGCATCGTTTCCACTCCGTCCCACTCTCTTCGTGCTCAGTTTTGGGATTTCTATCTATCTATACCGATAATCACCAGCGGATTCACTAAGCAAACACAAAAGGTAGCGAAACAGCCTCTCTGTTTCCTTTCAAGAGCTGTAGAGTCTCTCCAGCAATCAGAAGTTCCCGCGGGTTTAGATAAATTAAACTTGAATTGCCTTTTTTAGACTTCACCCATCAGATGGCTCATAAAAAACAAACGCATCTGCGACAGATTTGGCAGGAGAGAGGGAAAGGGTGGGCTCGTTGGCCTAGTCTAAACGATCGGCGCGAGTCTCACTGCACTGGTCTGTTTCCCATCAGTCGGTGAGATCCACACCATCCGCTGTCACAATAAATCCCAATCCATCATTTAGGATCCCAGCCATTCCGGAACAAATTCTCCCCCCTGCGCTCTGGCAAGCGGTACCGTGCTATTAAAACAAGATCAACTGGACTCCAGAACAGTTTCTATCCCACTGCAGTGCACATCCTCAACAGCTAACTGCAGGGCCTCAGCCTCAATGCATGTCCACTCTCTGCTCTTCCTCATTGTCTATTATGTTTCATTGTTACTACTACATACTTATTGTCCCACAACATAATCCAGTCAGCAGGATTTGTACCTGCGCGTGGAGACCTCAAAGGATTTTCAGTTTATCACCTTAACCACTCGGCCACGACTACCCGCAAAACTTACGTTCTCCGAACTGACATGGGCTCGTTCCCGGATCATTTCCAACCTGTCTCCGGCCTGTCTCTGGTCTCTGTGCGCGAAGAGACCATCTTTTTTTCTATTATTGTAGGAAGACATATCCAGCCCTCCTCGGGAGCACAGCACAGCGAGTGTCGTGAGGTTATAGCCAGGTGCTGCAGCTGACGGGCTGACTGCTAGTTTACAAGATCCGGTGGTGGAGACACCTTCACCACTCGGAGTTTATCTGCTGCTCTCATGTATCATTATTTTAAAAAGGTGTGAGTGGACACCGAGCATCATAGCGAGGGATCGAACCGTGTTTATCGCGGACAAAAGGTAAGAAGTGAGTTTGATATGTCTTCCTATCACATAATGAAACCGGGCTCATCCAGAATTTGAACCCAAGACTTTTCGCACCCTAAGTGAGAATCATACCCCTAGACCAACAAGCCACTTGGTGAGATTTCAAATTGTTCTTTTCAGAATGATGGCGAAAAGGGGTGACGATTCACCTGTCGGAATGAACATGATATATATGAACATTATTTCCGTGTGACTGTTGTAACACAGACCATATTCCCTCAAAAGATTAAAACGCCGAGCTGAAGAAAAGAGAAGATCTCATCTTCATAACTCACCGGACAAGAGACCAGAACACCACGCGAAGTCATATAAAGCGCATTAAACTGATGACCACAAAACTTTGAACCGTATATCAGGCAAACAACGTTCAGAAATGGAGTAAAAAGCAAGCGGGAATTATAACTAAGCAGTCTGAGTGTGGATCGTGTCGTTGGTGACGGGGAAAGAGTGTCTCCCACTTTCATCATTCCACCCCGGAGCGGATTAGGAAGGAGACAGAAATGAAACCGGTTTCCCTCTGAGCGTCTTCCAGGCTGTAATACGCGCGCTGCCTGTTCACGGGCGACGTGGCGGACTGACCGCTGTGGCCACCAGGTGTCGCCAAAGACAATACAGCACAGGAATGAACGAGCCAGAGCTCAGTATCTGGTGTTTCTTCTTCGTTTCTTAGTTTCTGTTCGTAACAATAGTGCGTGTAGGAGAAATGAAAGTAAGAAATTAGTTATAAAATACATTTAATGTTTCAAAATATCTTATGGTATAAATGAACAATTTCAGTTCATTTAAGTGATTCTACCTTGTGATAATCATGATAATACAGTTTCACAGTGTATCAAATACTGTGTTGACATTTGTGGTCCAAATAAAAGAATGAAGTCATGCCCCACTCAAAAACCATGGTTCAAGAATAAAATCAAAGCCAAGCTGAAGGAGCGGTCTGTGGCCTTCAACTCTGGAGATCTTGGGCTGTACAGGAAAGCCAGGTGTGACCTGGAGAGGGCCATCAGACATGCGAAAAGGGACGACAGAGACAGGCTTGAATCACAATGTGGGGGCATTAACACAGCGCACCTCTGGAATGGCCTGAGGGCTGTCATTAATTATAAAGGACAAATGGTTGTTAAAACAACAGCTGATGATTCACTGCCTGACCAACTAAACAACTTCTATGCCAGGTCTGATGCTCACAACACGGACCCTTCACCCAGAACGCCCAGTGAGCCTGGGGAGCTTGTGCTGCAGCTGTCTGAACAGGGGGTACGGAGAGCTTACGGAAAGGTGGAGCCACGCAAGACTGCTGGCCTGATGGCCTCCCCTCCTGTGTTTAAAAGGCCTGCCTGTCCTGGAGAGAGGTCTCCTGTAGCAGGACTGTTGCCCACACTTGCCTGCTGGCCTTCAAAGAGCTGCTGGGCTCAGGAGCAGAGAGGGGGACCCCAGCCCGGGTACTGGGGAGCCCTGGTCCACTTGAGTCTTTCGGCGATGACGCTGAAAGGGAGAGAGGAATGGGGTTTAGTTGGAGATGGAGATTTGAATTGCCGTTCCTGAGGCGCCTCTCTGTCCCTATGGCTCTCCCCTGAAGGAGAGCTGTCAGCCGACATTATCAGCAACCATCGAGTTCAAGCGCAGGATTTCCTCCGTACCAGAGGCGAATGACGAGAACTGTGACACAGAGAGACTCCCTGTCAGATAAAATGATACGACAAACGTGCAGCTCAGTCTGATAGGAATTAAATGTTAACAGGGATGTTACTTGAATTTATTCTAGTCCATCACCTTAACCACATGGCCCCGACTACACACGCATCCTCACCTTCTCCCGAACTGACACAGACGCGTTCCCGCATCATTTCCAACCCAAAATCTCTCTGCATGATTAATTTGCTATTTCTTTCTCTCTATATCGATCATCACCAGCAGATCCACTAAGAAAACAGAAGGTAGGAAAACTCAGCGGTAGATACTTGACTAACGAGGCCGGTTAGTTCAGTTGGTTAGAGCGTGGTGCTAATAACGCCAAGGTCGCGGGTTTGAAATACACATCATTATGAAAAGACGACCTATAAATCAATCAAAATTACTTCCACTTCTCTTTATTGGTGGAAATCGCAGAAATTAACGGAATTGTTTCATCTTCGGATGAACTTCCAAAAAGATTCTTCCGGGTTACAGGCGGGGATACTCACCCCTATACTAACGAGGAGCGGGAGCTCTGTTTCCTCTCAGGAGACGTTTCCTCTCGGGGCTGATATTTCAGGATTTGGCGATTTGGCTTTCATTTCGATTATCTTCAGAAACTTGTTCCCAGCTGTGGAACCGCTACTGCTCCCCCACAGAGGCTACTATCACGTTCGGAATCGATTATTTCAGCTTCGGTTTTGAGTTTTAAAACGCGTTAAGAAGTCCTTCCGACAGAGCATGGGCCAGGTGAGAGGAAATGGTGTTTTCACCGGGTCTCGGATGTGTAAAGACGCCTATAAACTGTTAGTGAGTAATATAAATTCATTAATGGTGAAGTAATTAATTTCAGTTTGTAGTCTATTTCTGTTGTTTCCGCTCTTGATGAAACCAGACAGTTGAGCCACTTTTAAAGACACAACTACACTAACGAGGAGCGCGTGTCTACCGCTGAGCGAGAGATCTGTTCACTGTCAGGAGACATTTCCTCTCAGGGCTGATCTTTTAGGTTTCAGCGTTTAGTTCATCTTCATCCTTCTTTTTGCAGGAGATTGTAATAACAATTACGGATTAAAAAAAATCTAACTCAGATTTTCGAAAAACTTCTAAAAGTTGACCGACTGCCCCTTTGGAAGGGAAATGTATATAAGATCTCTCTCCCTGCTTCAGAAACTGTCATCACACTGGAGAGAAGTTACACGTGTCCATACGCGCTTCTGACAGGAATCACAATAACATCGCAGTGAAAGCAAATGGCGTTTTCACCTGTTTAATTGCACGTTATTGTTGGAAAATGCAACGGAATTCGTTATTCTTCTGATATGAGTTTAAACAAACGTTTAATTGTAAGTGAAGTCAGCTTGTTAAAAATGAAACCAGCGCCCCGTCGCAGAAACGTACCCCGGTCTCCCGCGTGAAAAGCGGGGATCCTCCTGTGCGCCATACTGACGGGGAGCGACCGCGGTGAAGTTAGCTTGAAGCTCGAAAGCGATTTTGGCCTGTAGCGTTTTCACGAAATCCCCTAGAGTTACGAGAACGATATTTAGGAATATAAATTTATTATAATTCTGAGAAGTATAGGACTGACCTCTTTAACAACGCACGATGTGTAATTCTGCGTCTGTGAATTGAGAAACAGAGATGTCTGTTTTATAAAAGGCGAGAGAGTGGCATTCAAATCTGCCGCAGATGCGCTGGGTTATATAAGCAAAAAAATGTTTATGAAGAAGGTGAAATACTGCTGTGTATTTTCCTCTTGTTTAGCCGCCACTGCCGGCTATACACAGTATGATAATATTGCAAATATCGTATTATCTTCAGCTGCAAACAATTCCTTATAGTTACAAAATTTCACCTTAATATTCCATGTTAAGTGGATTTAAAGATGATAAACAGTAGGAAAACAGGTTAAATGAAGATAATCGTTTCATCAACATCTACCGCTCCACGAGCGCTTTAGACTTTAACTTCAACACAGTGATCACTCGGCACTACTACACCGCGCTCAGTGATGACTGGGCTCTGTCTACATTAGACATGCGCTTTCACAGCCTAGCCCACCTGCTCAGGACCTTCTCACTGTCTCTAAAGAAGAATTACACGTCACTGTGACAAGCCTGTCTTAGAAGTGCTCTGTGCTCTGTTTACAACAAAAACCACAGCCCGCTTGAGTCTAGGTCTTACTGACAGAGAAATGTATTTTTTGACATTCTGGGGCTAAACTTTTATTGTGTTGTTTTGTTGTGCTTCAGTCATCTGTTTGACCTTCCTCGCGGGGAAATTATAAAGACTCTACAGTTCGGACACCTACTCTGATATTTCGATCTTAAATTAAGGTCTGCTTCTTTTGACGGTCTTATTATGCAAAGAGTGTAAGACCCAAGTGCTCGTTTATTAAAGTCCGAGATCCTGACCGATTTGACTTTATACCGATAATTGCAGCAAATTAATGAAGAAAAGAGAAACACGAGAAAAAAACTGCTGCACACATGTGGCCAGTCTTAATGAGCTGTTGCTGTCAGACGTGTTTCTGTGTTAAACGCACAAGGACAAAACCAGCCCGGAGACTCCGATCGAGCACTGGGCTGTGCTTTTCTCCCTTGGAAAGGTCACGCATTCCGCGAGGTAGGCAAGAACACGCGTGTATGAGCGAACAGGACCCACCTGGCACGAGTGAATGACCCCCCCGCGAGCTCACTGGCAGGAGAGAGGGGAAGGGTGGGCTCGTTGGTTTAGTCCAAGCGAACGGCGCGAGTCTCACTGCACTGGTCTGTCTCCGGTCTCTGGGCGCGAAGAACACGTGTGAAATTTGAGGGGCAGCTTGCCGCAGGGCTCGTTGGTCTAGGGGTATGATTCTCGCTTTGGGTGCGAGAGGTCCCGGGTTCAAATCCCGGACGAGCCCGTCTTTTTTTCTATTATTGTAGGAAGCCCTCCTCGGGAGCACAGCAGAGCGAGTGTCGTGAGGTTATAGCCAGGTGCTGCAGCTGACGGGCTGACTGCTGGTTTACAAGATCCGGTGGTGGAGACACCTTCACCTCTAAGAGTTTATCTGCAGCTCTCATGTATCATTATTTTAAAAAGGTGTGAGTGGACACCGAGCATCATAGCGAGGGATCGAACTGTGTTTATCGCGGACTAAACATCTCGTATTCGGCGTGGAAGTGAAGAACACGCGTGTGGGAGTGAACGTCCCACGCCCCATCCGTGAAGAGCCCGAAACAGCACTGAGCCCTGCCCCGTGTGAGGATCGAACTCACGACCTTCAGATTATGAGACTGACGCGCTACCTACTGCGCTAACGAGGCTGGACGATGGCTGAGCTGCAGTATGAACTCACACGATATGATTTCAAATCAATCGGTGAGATCCACACCATCCGCTGTCACAATCCTGTCAACATCCAGGCTGTTACTGAGGTGCCTCTCTGTTTTGGAGACTCAAATGGATTTCAAGTCCAGCGACTTAACCACTCGGCCACGACTACACGCACAAACCTACCTTCTCCCGAACTGACACAGGCTCGTTCCCGCATCATTTCCAACCCAAAATCTCTCTGCGTGATTAATTTGCTATTTCTGTCTCTCTATATCGATCATCACCAGCTGATTCACTAAGAAAACAAGAGGTAGGAAAACTCAGCGGTAGATATGTGTCTCACGAGGCCGGTTAGCTCAGTTGGTTAGAGCGTGGTGCTAATAACGCCAAGGTCGCGGGTTCGATCCCCGTACGGGCCAGTGAGTCTCATCTTCACACACCCACTATTTCTAGTCTATCGACGCAGAAATACACATCATTATGAAAAGACGACCTATAAATAAATCAAAATTACTTCCACTTCTCTTTATTGGTGGAAATCGCAGAAATTAACGGAATTGTTTCATCTTCGGATGAACTTCCAAAAAGATTCTTCCGGGTTACAGGCGGGGATACTCACCCCTATACTAACGAGGAGCGGGAGCTCTGTTTCCTCTCAGGAGACGTTTCCTCTCGGGGCTGATATTTCAGGATTTGGCGATTTGGCTTTCATTTCGATTATCTTCAGAAACTTGTTCCCAGCTGTGGAACCGCTACTGCTCCCCCACAGAGGCTACTATCACGTTCGGAATCGATTATTTCAGCTTCGGTTTTGAGTTTTAAAACGCGTTAAGAAGTCCTTCCGACAGAGCATGGGCCAGGTGAGAGGAAATGGTGTTTTCACCGGGTCTCGGATGTGTAAAGACGCCTATAAACTGTTAGTGAGTAATATAAATTCATTAATGGTGAAGTAATTAATTTCAGTTTGTAGTCTATTTCTGTTGTTTCCGCTCTTGATGAAACCAGACAGTTGAGCCACTTTTAAAGACACAACTACACTAACGAGGAGCGCGTGTCTACCGCTGAGCGAGAGATCTGTTCACTGTCAGGAGACATTTCCTCTCAGGGCTGATCTTTTAGGTTTCAGCGTTTAGTTCATCTTCATCCTTCTTTTTGCAGGAGATTGTAATAACAATTACGGATTAAAAAAAATCTAACTCAGATTTTCGAAAAACTTCTAAAAGTTGACCGACTGCCCCTTTGGAAGGGAAATGTATATAAGATCTCTCTCCCTGCTTCAGAAACTGTCATCACACTGGAGAGAAGTTACACGTGTCCATACGCGCTTCTGACAGGAATCACAATAACATCGCAGTGAAAGCAAATGGCGTTTTCACCTGTTTAATTGCACGTTATTGTTGGAAAATGCAACGGAATTCGTTATTCTTCTGATATGAGTTTAAACAAACGTTTAATTGTAAGTGAAGTCAGCTTGTTAAAAATGAAACCAGCGCCCCGTCGCAGAAACGTACCCCGGTCTCCCGCGTGAAAAGCGGGGATCCTCCTGTGCGCCATACTGACGGGGAGCGACCGCGGTGAAGTTAGCTTGAAGCTCGAAAGCGATTTTGGCCTGTAGCGTTTTCACGAAATCCCCTAGAGTTACGAGAACGATATTTAGGAATATAAATTTATTATAATTCTGAGAAGTATAGGACTGACCTCTTTAACAACGCACGATGTGTAATTCTGCGTCTGTGAATTGAGAAACAGAGATGTCTGTTTTATAAAAGGCGAGAGAGTGGCATTCAAATCTGCCGCAGATGCGCTGGGTTATATAAGCAAAAAAATGTTTATGAAGAAGGTGAAATACTGCTGTGTATTTTCCTCTTGTTTAGCCGCCACTGCCGGCTATACACAGTATGATAATATTGCAAATATCGTATTATCTTCAGCTGCAAACAATTCCTTATAGTTACAAAATTTCACCTTAATATTCCATGTTAAGTGGATTTAAAGATGATAAACAGTAGGAAAACAGGTTAAATGAAGATAATCGTTTCATCAACATCTACCGCTCCACGAGCGCTTTAGACTTTAACTTCAACACAGTGATCACTCGGCACTACTACACCGCGCTCAGTGATGACTGGGCTCTGTCTACATTAGACATGCGCTTTCACAGCCTAGCCCACCTGCTCAGGACCTTCTCACTGTCTCTAAAGAAGAATTACACGTCACTGTGACAAGCCTGTCTTAGAAGTGCTCTGTGCTCTGTTTACAACAAAAACCACAGCCCGCTTGAGTCTAGGTCTTACTGACAGAGAAATGTATTTTTTGACATTCTGGGGCTAAACTTTTATTGTGTTGTTTTGTTGTGCTTCAGTCATCTGTTTGACCTTCCTCGCGGGGAAATTATAAAGACTCTACAGTTCGGACACCTACTCTGATATTTCGATCTTAAATTAAGGTCTGCTTCTTTTGACGGTCTTATTATGCAAAGAGTGTAAGACCCAAGTGCTCGTTTATTAAAGTCCGAGATCCTGACCGATTTGACTTTATACCGATAATTGCAGCAAATTAATGAAGAAAAGAGAAACACGAGAAAAAAACTGCTGCACACATGTGGCCAGTCTTAATGAGCTGTTGCTGTCAGACGTGTTTCTGTGTTAAACGCACAAGGACAAAACCAGCCCGGAGACTCCGATCGAGCACTGGGCTGTGCTTTTCTCCCTTGGAAAGGTCACGCATTCCGCGAGGTAGGCAAGAACACGCGTGTATGAGCGAACAGGACCCACCTGGCACGAGTGAATGACCCCCCCGCGAGCTCACTGGCAGGAGAGAGGGGAAGGGTGGGCTCGTTGGTTTAGTCCAAGCGAACGGCGCGAGTCTCACTGCACTGGTCTGTCTCCGGTCTCTGGGCGCGAAGAACACGTGTGAAATTTGAGGGGCAGCTTGCCGCAGGGCTCGTTGGTCTAGGGGTATGATTCTCGCTTTGGGTGCGAGAGGTCCCGGGTTCAAATCCCGGACGAGCCCGTCTTTTTTTCTATTATTGTAGGAAGCCCTCCTCGGGAGCACAGCAGAGCGAGTGTCGTGAGGTTATAGCCAGGTGCTGCAGCTGACGGGCTGACTGCTGGTTTACAAGATCCGGTGGTGGAGACACCTTCACCTCTAAGAGTTTATCTGCAGCTCTCATGTATCATTATTTTAAAAAGGTGTGAGTGGACACCGAGCATCATAGCGAGGGATCGAACTGTGTTTATCGCGGACTAAACATCTCGTATTCGGCGTGGAAGTGAAGAACACACGTGTGGGAGTGAACGTCCCACGCCCCATCCGTGAAGAGCCCGAAACAGCACTGAGCCCTGCCCCGTGTGAGGATCGAACTCACGACCTTCAGATTATGAGACTGACGCGCTACCTACTGCGCTAACGAGGCTGGACGATGGCTGAGCTGCAGTATGAACTCACACGATATGATTTCAAATCAATCGGTGAGATCCACACCATCCGCTGTCACAATCCTGTCAACATCCAGGCTGTTACTGAGGTGCCTCTCTGTTTTGGAGACTCAAATGGATTTCAAGTCCAGCGACTTAACCACTCGGCCACGACTACACGCACAAACCTACCTTCTCCCGAACTGACACAGGCTCGTTCCCGCATCATTTCCAACCCAAAATCTCTCTGCGTGATTAATTTGCTATTTCTGTCTCTCTATATCGATCATCACCAGCTGATTCACTAAGAAAACAAGAGGTAGGAAAACTCAGCGGTAGATATGTGTCTCACGAGGCCGGTTAGCTCAGTTGGTTAGAGCGTGGTGCTAATAACGCCAAGGTCGCGGGTTCGATCCCCGTACGGGCCAGTGAGTCTCATCTTCACACACCCACTATTTCTAGTCTATCGACGCAGAAATACACATCATTATGAAAAGACGACCTATAAATAAATCAAAATTACTTCCACTTCTCTTTATTGGTGGAAATCGCAGAAATTAACGGAATTGTTTCATCTTCGGATGAACTTCCAAAAAGATTCTTCCGGGTTACAGGCGGGGATACTCACCCCTATACTAACGAGGAGCGGGAGCTCTGTTTCCTCTCAGGAGACGTTTCCTCTCGGGGCTGATATTTCAGGATTTGGCGATTTGGCTTTCATTTCGATTATCTTCAGAAACTTGTTCCCAGCTGTGGAACCGCTACTGCTCCCCCACAGAGGCTACTATCACGTTCGGAATCGATTATTTCAGCTTCGGTTTTGAGTTTTAAAACGCGTTAAGAAGTCCTTCCGACAGAGCATGGGCCAGGTGAGAGGAAATGGTGTTTTCACCGGGTCTCGGATGTGTAAAGACGCCTATAAACTGTTAGTGAGTAATATAAATTCATTAATGGTGAAGTAATTAATTTCAGTTTGTAGTCTATTTCTGTTGTTTCCGCTCTTGATGAAACCAGACAGTTGAGCCACTTTTAAAGACACAACTACACTAACGAGGAGCGCGTGTCTACCGCTGAGCGAGAGATCTGTTCACTGTCAGGAGACATTTCCTCTCAGGGCTGATCTTTTAGGTTTCAGCGTTTAGTTCATCTTCATCCTTCTTTTTGCAGGAGATTGTAATAACAATTACGGATTAAAAAAAATCTAACTCAGATTTTCGAAAAACTTCTAAAAGTTGACCGACTGCCCCTTTGGAAGGGAAATGTATATAAGATCTCTCTCCCTGCTTCAGAAACTGTCATCACACTGGAGAGAAGTTACACGTGTCCATACGCGCTTCTGACAGGAATCACAATAACATCGCAGTGAAAGCAAATGGCGTTTTCACCTGTTTAATTGCACGTTATTGTTGGAAAATGCAACGGAATTCGTTATTCTTCTGATATGAGTTTAAACAAACGTTTAATTGTAAGTGAAGTCAGCTTGTTAAAAATGAAACCAGCGCCCCGTCGCAGAAACGTACCCCGGTCTCCTGCGTGAAAAGCGGGGATCCTCCTGTGCGCCATACTGACGGGGAGCGACCGCGGTGAAGTTAGCTTGAAGCTCGAAAGCGATTTTGGCCTGTAGCGTTTTCACGAAATCCCCTAGAGTTACGAGAACGATATTTAGGAATATAAATTTATTATAATTCTGAGAAGTATAGGACTGACCTCTTTAACAACGCACGATGTGTAATTCTGCGTCTGTGAATTGAGAAACAGAGATGTCTGTTTTATAAAAGGCGAGAGAGTGGCATTCAAATCTGCCGCAGATGCGCTGGGTTATATAAGCAAAAAAATGTTTATGAAGAAGGTGAAATACTGCTGTGTATTTTCCTCTTGTTTAGCCGCCACTGCCGGCTATACACAGTATGATAATATTGCAAATATCGTATTATCTTCAGCTGCAAACAATTCCTTATAGTTACAAAATTTCACCTTAATATTCCATGTTAAGTGGATTTAAAGATGATAAACAGTAGGAAAACAGGTTAAATGAAGATAATCGTTTCATCAACATCTACCGCTCCACGAGCGCTTTAGACTTTAACTTCAACACAGTGATCACTCGGCACTACTACACCGCGCTCAGTGATGACTGGGCTCTGTCTACATTAGACATGCGCTTTCACAGCCTAGCCCACCTGCTCAGGACCTTCTCACTGTCTCTAAAGAAGAATTACACGTCACTGTGACAAGCCTGTCTTAGAAGTGCTCTGTGCTCTGTTTACAACAAAAACCACAGCCCGCTTGAGTCTAGGTCTTACTGACAGAGAAATGTATTTTTTGAAATTCTGGGGCTAAACTTTTATTGTGTTGTTTTGTTGTGCTTCAGTCATCTGTTTGACCTTCCTCGCGGGGAAATTATAAAGACTCTACAGTTCGGACACCTACTCTGATATTTCGATCTTAAATTAAGGTCTGCTTCTTTTGACGGTCTTATTATGCAAAGAGTGTAAGACCCAAGTGCTCGTTTATTAAAGTCCGAGATCCTGACCGATTTGACTTTATACCGATAATTGCAGCAAATTAATGAAGAAAAGAGAAACACGAGAAAAAAACTGCTGCACACATGTGGCCAGTCTTAATGAGCTGTTGCTGTCAGACGTGTTTCTGTGTTAAACGCACAAGGACAAAACCAGCCCGGAGACTCCGATCGAGCACTGGGCTGTGCTTTTCTCCCTTGGAAAGGTCACGCATTCCACGAAGTAGGCAAGAACACGCGTGTATGAGCGAACAGGACCCACCTGGCACGAGTGAATGACCCCCCCGCGAGCTCACTGGCAGGAGAGAGGGGAAGGGTGGGCTCGTTGGTTTAGTCCAAGCGAACGGCGCGAGTCTCACTGCACTGGTCTGTCTCCGGTCTCTGGGCGCGAAGAACACGTGTGAAATTTGAGGGGCAGCTTGTCGCAGGGCTCGTTGGTCTAGGGGTATGATTCTCGCTTTGGGTGCGAGAGGTCCCGGGTTCAAATCCCGAACGAGCCCGTCTTTTTTTCTATTATTGTAGGAAGCCCTCCTCGGGAGCACAGCAGAGCGAGTGTCGTGAGGTTATAGTCAGGTGCTGCAGCTGACGGGCTGACTGCTGGTTTACAAGATCCGGTGGTGGAGACACCTTCACCTCTAAGAGTTTATCTGCAGCTCTCATGTATCATTATTTTAAAAAGGTGTGAGTGGACACCGAGCATCATAGCGAGGGATCGAACTGTGTTTATCGCGGACTAAACATCTCGTATTCGGCGTGGAAGTGAAGAACACGCGTGTGGGAGTGAACGTCCCACGCCCCATCCGTGAAGAGCCCGAAACAGCACTGAGCCCTGCCCCGTGTGAGGATCGAACTCACGACCTTCAGATTATGAGACTGACGCGCTACCTACTGCGCTAACGAGGCTGGACGATGGCTGAGCTGCAGTATGAACTCACACGATATGATTTCAAATCAATCGGTGAGATCCACACCATCCGCTGTCACAATCCTGTCAACATCCAGGCTGTTACTGAGGTGCCTCTCTGTTTTGGAGACTCAAATGGATTTCAAGTCCAGCGACTTAACCACTCGGCCACGACTACACGCACAAACCTACCTTCTCCCGAACTGACACAGGCTCGTTCCCGCATCATTTCCAACCCAAAATCTCTCTGCGTGATTAATTTGCTATTTCTGTCTCTCTATATCGATCATCACCAGCTGATTCACTAAGAAAACAAGAGGTAGGAAAACTCAGCGGTAGATATGTGTCTCACGAGGCCGGTTAGCTCAGTTGGTTAGAGCGTGGTGCTAATAACGCCAAGGTCGCGGGTTCGATCCCCGTACGTGCCAGTGAGTCTCATCTTCACACACCCACTATTTCTAGTCTATCGACGCAGAAATACACATCATTATGAAAAGACGACCTATAAATAAATCAAAATTACTTCCACTTCTCTTTATTGGTGGAAATCGCAGAAATTAACGGAATTGTTTCATCTTCGGATGAACTTCCAAAAAGATTCTTCCGGGTTACAGGCGGGGATACTCACCCCTATACTAACGAGGAGCGGGAGCTCTGTTTCCTCTCAGGAGACGTTTCCTCTCGGGGCTGATATTTCAGGATTTGGCGATTTGGCTTTCATTTCGATTATCTTCAGAAACTTGTTCCCAGCTGTGGAACCGCTACTGCTCCCCCACAGAGGCTACTAACACGTTCGGAATCGATTATTTCAGCTTCGGTTTTGAGTTTTAAAACGCGTTAAGAAGTCCTTCCGACAGAGCATGGGCCAGGTGAGAGGAAATGGTGTTTTCACCGGTCTCGGATGTGTAAAGACGCCTATAAACTGTTAGTGAGTAATATAAATTCATTAATGGTGAAGTAATTAATTTCAGTTTGTAGTCTATTTCTGTTGTTTCCACTCTTGATGAAACCAGACAGTTGAGCCACTTTTAAAGACACAACTACACTAACGAGGAGCGCGTGTCTACCGCTGAGCGAGAGATCTGTTCACTGTCAGGAGACATTTCCTCTCAGGGCTGATCTTTTAGGTTTCAGCGTTTAGTTCATCTTCATCCTTCTTTTTGCAGGAGATTGTAATAACAATTACGGATTAAAAAAAAAATCTAACTCAGATTTTTGAAAAACTTCTAAAAGTTGACCGACTGCCCCTTTGGAAGGGAAATGTATATAAGATCTCTCTCCCTGCTTCAGAAACTGTCATCACACTGGAGAGAAGTTACACGTGTCCATACGCGCTTCTGACAGGAATCACAATAACATCGCAGTGAAAGCAAATGGCGTTTTCACCTGTTTAATTGCACGTTACTGTTGGAAAATACAACGGAATTCGTTATTCTTCTGATATGAGTTTAAACAAACGTTTAATTGTAAGTGAAGTCAGCTTGTTAAAAATGAAACCAGCGCCCCGTCGCAGAAACGTACCCCGGTCTCCCGCGTGAAAAGCGGGGATCCTCCTGTGCGCCATACTGACGGGGAGCGACCGCGGTGAAGTTAGCTTGAAGCTCGAAAGCGATTTTGGCCTGTAGCGTTTTCACGAAATCCCCTAGAGTTACGAGAACGATATTTAGGAATATAAATATATTATAATTCTGAGAAGTATAGGACTGACCTCTTTAACAACGCACGATGTGTAATTCTGCGTCTGTGAATTGAGAAACAGAGATGTCTGTTTTATAAAAGGCGAGAGAGTGGCATTCAAATCTGTCGCAGATGCGCTGGGTTATATAAGCAAAAAAATGTTTATGAAGAAGGTGAAATACTGCTGTGTATTTTCCTCTTGTTTAGCCGCCACTGCCGGCTATACACAGTATGATAATATTGCAAATATCGTATTATCTTCAGCTGCAAACAATTCCTTATAGTTACAAAATTTCACCTTAATATTCCATATTAAGTGGATTTAAAGATGATAAACAGTAGGAAAACAGGTTAAATGAAGATAATCGTTTCATCAACATCTACCGCTCCACGAGCGCTTTAGACTTTAACTTCAACACAGTGATCACTCGGCACTACTACACCGCGCTCAGTGATGACTGGGCTCTGTCTGCATTAGACATGCTCTTTCACAGCCTAGCCCACCTGCTCAGGACCTCCTCACTGTCTCTAAAGAAGAAATACACGTCACTGTGACAAGCCTGTCTTAGAAGTGCTCTGTGCTCTGTTTACAACAAAAACCACAGCCCGCTTGAATCTAGGTCTTACTGACAGAGAAATGTATTTTTTGAAATTCTTGGGCTAAACTTTTATTGTGTTGTTTTGTTGTGCTTCAGTCATCTGTTTGACCTTCCTCGCGGGGAAATTATAAAGACTCTACAGTTCGGACACCTACTCTGATATTTCGATCTTAAATTAAGGTCTGCTTCTTTTGACGGTCTAATTATGCAAAGAGTGTAAGACCCAAGTGCTCGTTTATTAAAGTCCGAGATCCTGACCGATTTGACTTTATACCGATAATTGCAGCAAATTAATGAAGAAAAGAGAAACACGAGAAAAAAACTGCTGCACACATGTGGCCAGTCTTAATGAGCTGTTGCTGTCAGACGTGTCTCTGTGTTAAACGCACAAGGACAAAACCAGCCCGGAGACTCCGATCGAGCACTGGGCTGTGCTTTTCTCCCTTGGAAAGGTCACGCATTCCGCGAGGTAGGCAAGAACACGCGTGTATGAGCGAACAGGACCCACCTGGCACGAGTGAATGACCCCCCCGCGAGCTCACTGGAAGGAGAGAGGGGAAGGGTGGGCTCGTTGGTTTAGTCCAAGCGAACGGCGCGAGTCTCACTGCACTGGTCTGTCTCCGGTCTCTGTGCGCGTGAACACCTGAAATTTGAGAAACCAGCTTTCACATGGCTCGTTGGTCTAGGGGTATGATTCTTGCTTCGGGTGCGAGAGGTCCCGGGTTCAAATCCCGGACGAGCCCGTCTTTTTTTCTATAATTGTAGGAAGACATATCCAGCCCTCCTCGGGAGCACAGCAGAGCGAGTGTCATGAGGTTATAGCCAGGTGCTGCAGCTGACGGGCTGACTGCTGGTTTACAAGATCCGGTGGTGGAGACACCTTCACCACTTGGAGTTTATCTGCTGCTCTCATGTATCATTATTTTAAAAAGGTGTGAGTGGACACCGAGCATCATAGCGAGGGATCGAACTGTGTTTATCGCGGACTAAACATCTCGTATTCGGCGTGGAAGTGAAGAACACGCGTGTGGGAGTGAACGTCCCACGCCCCATCTGTGAAGAGCCCAAAACAGCACCGATCCCTGCCCAGTGTGAGGATCAAACTCACGACCTTCAGATTATGAGACTGACACGCTACCTACTGCGCAATGGCTGAGCTGCAGTATGAACTCACACGATATGATTTCAACTCAAGCGGTGAGATCCACACCATCCGCTGTCACAATAAATCCCAATCTGTCATTTAGGATCCCAGCCATTCCGGAACAAACTGTTACTGGCTACAGCTGAACTAGTAAGCATTCCACTACACTGCAGTACTGTAGTACACTGTAAAAGATGAGAATGTCTCTGTGATATATTTATTATATTTCTATATTTTATACCGATAAAGAAAAGCTGTGCATGTCAGGAGTGGGATTCGAACCCTCACCTCCAGGGGAGACTGCGACCCAAACGCAGTGCCTTAGACCGCTCTGCCATCCTTACTTCTGACATCTTTGCCACCCGGTCCCATGAGGCACTGCGACCCCACTAAGTTTCTCGAGTATCACACTGGTATTAGAAATACAGCAAGACTCCGGCATTCAAATCTGTCGCAGATGCGCTGGGTTATATAAGCAAAAAAATGTTTATGAAGAAGGTGAAATACTGCTGTGTATTTTCCTCATTTTTAGCCGCCACTGCCGGCTACAGACAATATGATAATATTTCAAATATCGTATTATTTTCAGCTGCAAACAATTCCTTATAGTTACAACATTTCATCTTAATATTCCATATTAAGTGGATTTAAAGATGATAAACAGTTGAAAAGCAGATTAAATGAAGATAATCGTTTCACCAACATCTACGGCTCCACAAGCGCCACCTAGCGATGGTCTTTGCTCAGTGAATCAGCACTGTGCTACTGGCGCTGTGTGATGAGAAATGACGCGCGTTCTGAGGGGCGCCTTGTTCCTCTCCAGGCCATTACTGAGGCGCCTCTCTATCACCTTAACCACTCGGCCACGACTACCCGCACAACCCCGCCTTCTCCCGAACTGACACGGGCTCGTTCCCGCGTTATTTCCATTCCAACCCGCTCTCTTCGTGCTCAGTTTTGAGATTTCTATCTCTCTATACCGATAATCACCAGCGGATTCACTAAGCAAACACAAAAGGTAGCGAAACAGCCCCACTGTTTCCTTTCAAGAGCTGTAGAGTCTCAGAAGTTCCCGAGGGTTTAGATAAATTAAACTTGAATTGCCTTTTTTGAACTTCACCCATCAGATGGCTCATAAAAACCAAACGCATCTGCGACAGATTTGGCAGGAGAGAGGGGAAGGGTAGGCTCGTTGGTCAGTCGAACCAACTGCACTCACTGCAGTGGTCTGTCTCCGGGTCTCTGTGCGTGAAGAACACCTGTGAAACTTGAGGTGAAAGATTTTGTACGGCTCGTTGGTCTAGGGGTATGATCCTTTTTTTGGCTTTGGGATTTGAACACCCTAAGCGAGAATCATGTCCCTAGACCAACGAGCCACAAGGTGCTTGTAGTCATGTACAGTAGATATATGTTCATATGCTGTAGACTATATATATATAGTTTCTCATATACGAGTGTGATTTGGGTTTGAAACATGTCATCCAATAATGTAGCGAACAGCCGGCAATATTGGACAGCCCTTCCCTCCTGTGGCATCGATCCCACTACCTCTTGCATGCCAAGCGAATGCTCTACCATTTGAGCTAATCCCCCTTGCGTTGATTGTAATCAGCTCTGTCCCATGCACATAATTCAGGGCGGGAGAGGGACACACTCTCAGTCCCAGGAACCGCACAGTAACCAGGACGATCACAGGTCCGAGTTTAAATACCAGAGTGACACCGGCTGGCGAATCCCACTGGTGACACAGATTCTCTTATGTTGTCTCCTTAGAGCACTAATGATAGAAGTCTACATGTACATGGAAATGTTCATAATGTCTACAACACTACGTATTTTAAATTACAGGTTTTATTCAGTAGTAAGTTTACTGTTACCCATGATGAACCGGTGTCCAGTCCCAGTGTTGGGGTCCTTGCTCGGGGTCCCCTGAACCCCACAGTCACCTGGATGATTAGGTCCGATGAGTCACCGCGCTGTCGTGAGGAATTTACCTTCCCGAGGGACTAAGTGCAGGTTGGGTCATTTAAAAAAAATCATTTTTCATTCTCCACTTCATTCCCCATTTGATGAAATTGAGTGTCTCTGTTTACTGTGCAACTGAATACATTTCATGTAGAAAAATGACGGTTTGATTTGACTTTATACCGAAATTTAGCAGCAAATAAATGACAAAAAACACAAAACTCGAGAAAAAACTGCTGCACATACTGCACACATGTGGCCAGTCTTAATGAGCTGTGTGATCTGTTGCTGTCAGACGTGCTTCTGTGGTAAACGCACAAGGACAAAAACAGCCTGGAGACTCCGATCGGCTAATGCGGCTGTGCTTTTCTCCCTTGGAAAGGTCACGCATTCCACGAGGTAGGCAAGAACATGAGTGTATGAGCGAACAGGAGCTGCCCTTGTCAGAAGAGCAAAAGAGACCACAGTCCTGCCCCGTGTGAGGATCAAGCTCACAACTTTCAGATTATGAGACTGACGCACTACCTACTGCGCTAACGAGGCCAGACGTGGCAGTGCTCTTGAAAACGAGCCACTCAGGGATTTCAAGCGTCTGTTCCCTAATCTAGCGATGCTCCCTGCTGGATATTGAATCCGCCTTTTGATCTCACCAATACTTTTTCTCCTTGATTCTGTTGGGAGTCCGTCTTTGAGATCTCACCTCGCACAAGTCCTTCTGGCTGAAGTGGCCTCCCTGCCTCAGTAGCGAGCCCTCGTCAGCCACCGACACGTCTGCGGCTCGCTTGGCCCTCCGACTCCCGATCTGCGGAGATGAGATTTCAGCAGAGAACGCCGGAGCCACGCTTCATGCGAAGAGAAGATGAGCAGGAGGAGCGGCTGTTGAACGCTTAACAATCGCACAGCGCTCTCTCCGCAAGGAGCGAATGTGGATACAGGAGATCTGTCGGCACACAGAGCTCTAAACTCACTCCTGGAAGAGGCAGAAGGATGCTCTACCAGCTGAGCTCACCCCCCTTTATTATTGGACATTATTTTTTTTAATTAGTAACTTAATATAACTTAATATGCAGGACACACTAATGTAGGATTCTGACTTTGTCGATCTGCTGTTTGTATATAAGTGAACGTCCCTCACTATTGAAAGATCGGTGGGTTTGGTTTTCTTCTGTTCACCACAGAAGTCCCACCTCCGGCTCTGTCCCGATCCGAAGCAGTCGGCTCAGTTCGCCTGGGGTTCCGAGCCGGACTCGGACCTGAAAGAGCTGTTCTATTCTTTCACAGGCAGCGTACAAAACTTTCAGGGGGAGCTGTCACAGTCTAATATTTTCAGAAACCAACATCATGAGTCAGTGTTGATCGTGAACTAGATTTCAATAATGACACACAATTACATCTTTCAAATCCATTTAGAATGGCGTCGGAAAGAATCATTTCAAATTGTTAAACAATCCACTAACCAGATTTCTCATAGGGGCCTACAGACGTCGAGGAGTGACGATCAGTTTCTCTTTTATGGAGAAAAATAATTTTATTGGAACAAAGGGGTTTAAAATGAGCAGTTCGAAAGTAATTAAACTGGTTCTGTGTGCCTCTTTGCTTTCCTCCTGTACTCTAAATCCTGATGTGATTGTGTTCCCAGCTGATTTAATTGTTGGAAATAAACAAAGGTCAAGTGTTACCTGGTGTCCCGTCCTGTCTCTTGAGTGTGACAGTGCGCAGTGTCTTGAGCCACAGGGTGGTTTTTTAGGTGAAGGGGGCTGCAGCTCATGTCCTCCAGTGCCCTGTTGCAGTGTAGGGTGTTGGCCAGAGCGCCCCCTAGTGGTCCCCCAGCACTAGGTCTAGCTGCAGCCTGCCTGTCCTGGAGGGAGGTCTCCTGTAGCAGGACTGAGTTGCCCCCAATTGCCTGCTGGGCTCGGGAGCAGAGAGGGGGTCCCCAGCCCGGGTACTGGGGAGCCCTGGTCCAGTTGAGTCTTGTGGCGATGATGCTGAAAGGGAGAGAGGAATGGGGTTTAGTTGGAGATGGAGATTTGAATGGCCGTTCCTGAGGCGCCTCTCTGTCAGCCGACATGATCAGCAACCGGTCGAGTTCAAGCGCAGGATCACGAATGACGAGAACTGTGACACAGAGACACTCCCTGTCAGATAGAAAGATAGGACAGACGTGCAGCCCAGTCTGATAGGAATGCAAATGTTAATTGATGTTATTTGAATCTAACATAAGGGAAAAACAGACACACGTAGTCAACAGGATTCAAACATGCATGGGGAGACCGCAATGGATTTCTAGTGCATCACCTTAACCACTCCGCCATGACTACACACACATCCCCAACTCCTCGTGAACTGACCCAGGCTCGTTCCCGCATCATTTCCAACCCAACATTTCTCTGCGTGATTAATTTGCTATTTCTCTCTCTATATATCGATCACCACCAGCGGATTCACTAAGAAAGCAAAAGGTAGGAAAACTCAGCGGTAGATAGCTGACTTACGAAGCCGGTTAGCTCAGCTGGTTAGAGCGTGGTGCTAATAACCTCAAGGTCATGTGTTTGATCCCCTTACAGGTCAGTGAGTCTCATTCTCACACACCCACTATTTCTAGTCTACTGACGCAGAAATACACATCATGATGAAAAGACGACCTATGAAGAAATCAAAATTACTTCCACTTCTCTTTATTGGTGGAAATTGTAGAAAATAACGGAATTGTTTCGTCTTCGGATGAACTTCTAAAATGGTTCTCCCGCGGGACAGGCGGGGAGACTCACCCCTATACTAACGAGGAGCGGGAGCTCTGTTTCCTGTCAGGAGACGTTTCCTCTCGGGGCTGATCGTTCAGGATTTGGCTTTCATTTCGATTATCTTCAGGAACGTGTTCCCAGCTGTGGTACCGCTACTGCTCCCCCACAGACGCTACTAACACGTTTGGAAACGATTATTTCAGCTTCGGTTTTGAGTTTTAAAACGCGTTAAGAAGTCCTTCCGACAGAGCATGGGCCAGGTGAGAGGAAATGGTGTTTTCACTGGCTCTCGGATGTGTAAAGACGCCCATAAACTGGTAGTGAATACTACCTCCCAAAGGGGAGATGGGTATCGAACACGGGCTCGTTCCCGCATCATTTACACTCCAACCTGCTCTCTTCGTGTTTAATTTACTATTAATTGATTAAATGATTCTCGCTTTGGGTGCGAGAGGTCCGGGGTTCAAATCCCGGACGAACCCGTCTTTTTTTCTATTGTAGCAAGACATATCCAGCCCTCCTCAGTAGCACAGCAGAGCAAGTGTCATGAGGTTATAGCCAGGTGCTGTAGCTGACGGGCTGACTGCTGGTTTACAACATCCGGTCGTGGAGACACTGCTCTCATGTATCATTATTTTAAAAATGTGCGAGTGGACACCGAGCATAATAGCGAGGAATCGAATCTTGTTTATCGCGGACTTATCACCTCGTATTCGGCGTGGAAGTGAAGAACACACACTTGTGAATGTGAACGTCTCATGCCCTATCTGTGAAGAGCCCAAAACGGCACTGATCCCTGCCCCGTGTGAGAATCAAACTCACGACCTTCAGATTATGAGACTGACGCACTACCTACTGCACTAACAAGGCTGGATGGTGGCTGTGCTCCAGCTCATGTTGAAATGAACATTAAATATATGAACATTATTTCCGTGTGACTGTGACCATATTATATACACCTCGCTCAGTGATGACCGGGCTCTGTCTACATTAAACATGCTCTTTCACAGCCTGGCCCACCTGCTCAGGACTTTTTCACAGTCTCTTAAGAAGATTTACACGTCATTGTGACAAGCCTGTCTTAGATTTTTTTGATTTTTTAACTTCTCATTAACAACGCAGGATGTATAATTCTGCATCTGTGAATTGAGAAAGAGAGGTGTCTGTTTTATAGAAGGTTAGACAGTGGCCCGTACAGGGATCAAACCCACGATCCTAGTGTTATTAGCACCACACTCTAACAAACCGAGCTAAACAGCCTCCTGCTGCAACTTTTCTGATTTGTTGCTGTCAGACGTGCTTCTGTTTTAAACGCACAAGGACAAAAACAGCCCGGAGACTCCGATCGAGCACTGGGCTGTGCTTTTCCCCCTTGGAAAGGTCACGCATTCCACGAGGTAGGCAAGAACATTCGTGTAGGAGCCGCCTGTGTCAGAAGAGTAAAAGGGACTACATCCCTGCCCCATGTGGGGATCAAACTCACAACCTTCAGAGTATGAGACTGATGCGCTACCTACTGCGCTAACAAGGCTAGATGGTTAGCTGTAACTCAGACCATATTCCCCCAAAAGATTAAAAGGCCGGGCTGAAGAAAAGGGAAGATCTCATTTTCATAACTCACCGGACAAGAGACCAGAACACCACGCTGGTGTGGTGTTCAAGAGACCAGAGTTGACAGGTTTCACCTTTGGAGTAGCAGTTAGATTAGTCGGAAAAAGGAAATTCGTATAACATCTCTCCACATTTTCATTCTCATTTCTGTGAAAAATCATATTACCAGGCTGAACTGTAAACAGAGGTCATGACCAACAACAGACACGTGCTCCTTGTTAGTATAGTGGTGTCACGCAGGAGACTGGGGTTTGGTTCCCCAATGGGGAGATGGGTTACTTTTTAACCACCTCACTTAAGTTTTAAAAAAATAACGTGTGTTTAAAAGTTCATCCGAACATTTTATTCTGATTTTTATTCGTTGTTTATTCATCCGAAGAAGAAACAACTCTGTTAGTTTGTTAATCTACGTTAATTCTATGAATTGATTACTTAGACGTGTCCAATGACATGACTTCTCTTCTTACAGGTGAGTAATTACAAGAGTTTGAGCCCCGTTCATGGTGAAATGTTAAACAATCGGCAATCTGTGCGGGAAGGAGCACCTCTAAAAAGAGCACCGGGGCACAAGCTTGTCTTTAATCCCAATGATGGTCTTCACTAGAGGCACGGGGTCGATCCACACTTCTCACACAGGCTTTTTTCCCTTCGTGTGTGAAAGTATTTCATGTGTGATTGAAAATGAGACAAAGTCCAGTCTCCGGTTAGAGCTGAAACAGCAATCCAGAACATGACGCCTGCTTGAGTCTAGATCTGACTCAAAAATAAACTCATTTTATTCTTTATTATTGGACATTATTTTTTTAATTAGTAACTTAATATGCAGGACACACTAATATAGGATTCTGACGTTGTTGATCTGCTGTTTGTATATAAGTGAACGTCCCTCACTCTTGAATTGGTGGAAAGATCGGTGGGTTTGGTTTTCTTCTGTTCATCATAGAAGTCCCGCCCTCGGTTCTAACGACCCGCAGCTTCCGGCTCTGTCCCAATCCGAAGCAGTCGGTTCAGTTCGCCTGGGGTTCCGATCCAGAATTGGACCTGAAAGAGCTCTTCTTTTCTTTCACACGCAGTGATCAAAACTCTCACAGTTAATGATGTTTTCAGGAACAATAATCACGCATCACGGGAACAAGTAAACATTTATTCCTGCTGAAAAGAGAAGAGAAGACACAACGTTTCGGCTGCGGAGCCTTCTTCGGGTGTCGGGAACGGATCATCAGTCACTGTCGATCATTAATTGCATTTCAAAAATCACACACAGTTACATCTCACAAAACATCTAATTAAAATCTGTAATTCCACAGGAATGGGCGATGAAGCAACAACAAGGTGACACCTGCAACACCGGAACTGGACACCAGTCCATCTCAGGTCACAGAAAATTTATTACTGAATAAAATCTGTAATATCACAAGAATTATTGATGAAGCAGAAACACATTAATTGTCATTTGACCTGAATGAATCCATTGAGAAGCATGAGCCCCAGTGGCCTAATGGATAAGGCACTGGCCTCCTAAGCCAGGGATTGTGGGTTCAAGTCCCATCTGGGGTGTCTCCTTTTAAGAGCTCTGTGATGAGTGAACAACTTGACTGTGTATGTTAATCATTTTTATTTTATATAGTGCCTTTAAAAGTGGCTTCTCAAAGCACTTTATAGAATGACCACAACAATAAATGTCTACATGGGTTCAATCCCCACTCCTGGTAGACTCTTGTTATGAACTTGAGTTTTTAATCCACTTTGAGGTCAAATCAAATCCAATCAAAGTTTATTTATCAAATGCACAACAATACGGCGTGCAGCAGTAGTTACTGGCAATGAAATGTCTTTTTCTGCAAGCTCACAAAAATTACAAGAATCACAAAAATTCACAAAAACACAAAAATCACAAAATTGAGGTTACATTTTGAAATTGAATAAAACTCAATGTGAGTAGAGCTGTTATGTGTCCATGGTGTATACAGTATATACATGTAGTGCAGTTATGCTGAATATAGTGAGAATTGTGTGTCCATGTAGCAATTACAGGTGATTTGCTAAGGAGCTACAGGTTGGCTATTTAGCAGTCTTATTGTCTGGAGGTAGAAGCTGTTCCATAGTCTGTTAGACTTGGACCGAATGCTTTGGTACCGTTTACGGACTACAAACTGCAATTTGTGCCAAGCCATGCAGAGTCTTACAGGTGAGCATAAGGATCTTAAAGTCCACACGGAATTGGACAGGAAACCAGTGCAAGGACTCCAGGACGGGAGTAATGTGATCACTTGCATTAGACCTGGTCAGGATTCTGGCTGCTGAGTTTTGGACATACTGGAGTTTGTTCACTGTGGATTTAGATACCCCAGCGAGTGGAGGGTTACAGTAGTCGGTTTGGGAAAACAGAAAGTAGTTAATTGCAGTTTGTAGTCTGTTTCTGTTGTTTCTGCTCTTGATGAAGAACAGACGCAGGTGGGAGCGTCTCTCTGAGGAACAGTCCCGTCACCCCACAAGAGAGAAGACCAGTCGATCAGATGTGCTCTGACACGGCAACATGAGGAAAGCTGTGTGTCAGGAGTGACACAGAGGGATCCCCTACCAGATGAAATGGTACACTAAACACAACTTTCACGACTTGTGAAAAGTATCACAACCTCTAGATAAATGCATCAGTGAGCTCATTATTTTTTTCTGACACTCAGCGTTTTGATTGATGCGCAATTACGCACCATCTGGAACACTGGGGGACAGCTGTGTACATACAGACGTTCACAATGCGAGAAATACTGCTCACTGGAGTTTACTGCGAAAAACCCGTATCTGACCATAGGAAACAGAACAGCACAGTCTCCAGTTACCCAGACTGTAAACACGGGAATAAAGCTTTGTTTGATTTCTGAAACCCTTTCTCTATGTCCTGTTTTCATTCAAGTAGGGGTCAACTATATTCACAATACTGCTGACAGCAGGAAAATTCCCATTCTTTACTCAACAGCTTTTTAAAAACAGCACCCATGATGTTCAAACCGATTTTTTTACACAGAAGACTGACACAGCTTTGCGTTGTGAATCTCTGGTGGTGGTTTTAAGGAATGTAGCACTGTGCACTGGGATAGGGGGGTGCTGTTCACGAGGCAATAGCATTTAAACTACAGCACCCACAATGCTCTAACCAAGAGTTTTACACACTAGGCAGGCCCCCTGACCTTTCACATCCTTGCTTTGGTTTGTGAAACTTTATTCTTTTTTAAGTTTTTTAAGGTAGCACTACAGGTAATTTACTGGAATAGGGGGGTCTTATTCATGACTCAATAGGTTTTTAAGCACAACACCCACAATGCTCTAACCAAGTGTTTTACACACTAGGAGGCCCCCTCACCTTTCACAGCATTGCTTTGGGTTGTGAAATTTTTCTTTATTTTTATATGATTTTGTCGGCACTATTAGACAGACAGTACATGGGGATAGGGGGTGCTGTTCACGAGTCAGTATCACTATCTAACACTCCACGAGCGCCACCTAGCGATGGTCTTTGGTCAGTGAATCAGCGCTGCGCTACCGGCGCTGTGAGATGAGAAATGACGCACGTTCTGAGTGACGCCTTATTCCTCTCAAAGAAAATACTGAGGCACCTCTCTGTACCCACAGATCTCCCCTGAAGTAGACCTGTCAGCCGACGTTATCAGCAACCGGTCGAGTTCAAGCGCAGGATCACGAATGACGAGAACTGTGACACAGAGAGATTCCCTGTCAGATAAAATGATACGACAGACATGCAACCCAGTCAGATAGGAATTTAAATGTTAACAGAGACATTATTTGAATTTACCATCAAGCATCACGTAGTTAGCAGGTTTTGAACTGCACAGTGAGACCACCATAGATTTCTACTCCATCGCCTTAACCACTCAGCCACGACTACACACACAGCCTTACCTTCTCCAGAACTCGTTCCCGCATCATTTCCACTCGAACCTGCTCTTTGCCCGATTAATTAGCTATTTCTATAATCGATAAAGAAAAGCTGTGTGTCAGGAGTGGGATTCAAACCCACGCCTCCAGGGAAGACTACGACCTGAATGCAACACCTTAGAGCGCTCGGCCATCCTAACTGGTAACTCCTCTGCCAGCCGATCCCATCAGCCACCAGGACCCCACTACGGTCCTCGAGTATCACACTGCGATTAGAAATACAGCGAGACTCCGGCATTCAAATCTGTCTTAGATGCGCTGGGTTTTATAAGCAAAAAAATGTTTAAGAAGAAGGTGAAATACTGCTGTGTATTTTCCTCATTTTTAGCCGCCACTGCCGGCTATACACAGTATGATAATATTGCAAATATCGTATTATTTTCAGCTGCAAACAATTCCTTATAGTTACAAACTTTCATCTTAATATTCCATATTAAGTGGATTTAAAGATGATAAACAGTAGAAAAACAGGTTAAATGAAGATAATCGTTTCACCAACATCTAACGCTCCACGAGCACTTTAGACTTTAAGTTCAACACAGTGATCACTCGGCACTACTACACCGCGCTCAGTGATTACATCCAGCATGTCACTGTACCGACAAGAGGAGGCAATATTTTGGACCACTGCTACACAACAATAAAAGGAGCATACAAAGCGCTTCCTTAACCGAGTTTCGGTAAGTCGGACCACATCGCTCTCCTGTTGCTTCCTGAGTACAAACAGAAGCTGAAGACCTCCCCCATTGCGAACAAGTCAGTGCGTTGTTGGTCTGAGGAGGCGGAAAGCAGGTTAATAGACTGCTTTGATAGTACAGACTGAGACGCATTCAGAGCTCCCGACACAGATTTTTAATGAGTATACGGACGCGGTCACCAGCTATATTAAATACTGCACCGACATTTGTGTACCAGAAATGAAAATTAGGTCATTTCCCAATCAGAACCCGTGGTTCAACAATGCAATTCGCAATAAAATAAAAGATAGATCCACCGCATTCAAATCGGGGGACAAAGAGCTGTACAGGAAATCACGGTATGAATTAGAGGAAGCCATAAAACGCGCCAAACGGAGCTACAGAGTGCGGCTTGAAACGCAGTGCGCTGACACCCGGAGGCTGTGGCAGGGATTACAGTCAATCACAGGCTACAAGGGCTGCAGCCAGGAGATTGACACAAACAACACATCCCTGCCTGACGAGCTGAACCATTTCTATGCCCGCTTTGATGCTCTGAACACGGGCAATGCTGAGAAGACCCCAAGTGTGCAGGGCGAGTTTGTTCTGAAACTCTCAGAGCAGGACGTGCAGAAGACTCTGAGCAGAGTGAAAATCCGTAAGGCTGCAGGGCCTGATGGGATACCACCTCGCGTCCTGAGGACATGTGCAGCCCAGCTGACCACAGTGTTTACGGACATCTTTAACTCCTCCCTGTCACAGTCCATGGTCCCCACCTGCTTTAAAAAAACACTATTGTTCCACTCCCCAAAAAGGCAAAAGTGACATGCCTGAATGATTACCGACCAGTAGCATTAACATCTGTGGTGATGAAATGCCTGGAGAAGCTGGTGTTGTCACACATCAACTCCTCCATCCCTTGCAGTTCGCCTACCAGAACAACAGATCAGTTGATGATGCTGTCTCCCTGGCTCTGCATACAGCCTTGGAACACCTGGACACTAAGAACTCGTATGTGAGAATGCTGTTTGTGGACTACAGTTCAGCATTCAATTCCATCATACCCAGTCAACTGGTGACAAAGCTCAGGGGACTAGGTCTGTGAAACTCTGTCTGCAACTGGCTGCTGGACTTTCTTATCGAGAGACCACAGGTGGTGCGGATAGGCAATAAAACATCAACACCACTCACCCCGAGCACTGGAACCCCACAAGGCTGCTGTCTGAGTCCAAGGTTGTACTCCCTGTTCACTCACGACTGCACAGCAAGACACAGCAACAACCGCATCATTAAGTTTGCAGATGACAGCACTATAATAGGACTGATCGGTGATGATGACGAGTCCACTTACAGGGATGAAGTCGTACAGCTGCTTAGGTGGTGTCATAGCAAGAACCTGGACTTGAACGTAAAGAAAACGAAAGAGCTAATAGTGGACTTTCGGAGACACAGGCCACACACTCACAGCCCACTCAGTATTGATGGAACGGAAGTGGAAACAGTCACCAGCTTTAGGTTTTTGGGAATTCACATCTCTAAAGATCTAACCTGGACTGTGAACACTGACTCTATCATGAAGAAGGCTCAGCAGCGCCTTTATTTCTTGAGGTGCCTCAAGCGATGGGGGATGCCAATACATGTGTTGGTGAACTTCTACCGCTGCACCATCGAGAGCATCCTCACCAACGGGATCACCGTGTGGTATGGCAACACCTCTTCGCGAGAAAGAAAGGCACTGCAGAGAATGGTCAATATGGCCCAGAAGATCATCGGCTGCGGTCTCACCGAGATTAAACAGCTCTATGAGGACCGCTGCCGTGGTAGAATTCTGGCCATCACAGAGGACAGTCAGCACCCCGGGCATGAGCTCTTCACCCCACTGCCCTCAGGCAAGAGATATAAGAGATAACGGACACTTACCACTAGATTCTTCAATAGCTTCTATCCACAAGCAGTGAGATTGGCGAACACATTTAGCCATCCCCCTCGGACCACACCTACACCATCACCATCTACCTCATTATGATTTCTTATTTATTGCACATCTCCAGTCATTGTTTACACGTCTGTATTGTTTACATTCAAACTGTCGACATGTTTACTTGTACATTGTCTACTGTTTGTTTGTATATTGTCTTGATGCACTGTTTGCACTTTGTTTTGTTTTTTACACTTGTTTTACAATCGAGAGACTTTCTGTAAGTAAGAATTCCATTGTACCAGTACCGGTTACATATGGCAATAAAGTTCAAGTTCAAGTTGAAGTGATGACCGGGTTCTGTCTACATTAAACATGCTCTTTCACAGCCTAGCACACCTGCTCAGGACTTTCTCACAGTCTCTAAAGAAGATTTACACGTCTTTGTGACAAGCCTGTCTTAGATTTTTTTGATTTTTTAACTTCTCATTAACAACGCAGGATGTATAATTCTGCATCTGTGAATTGAGAAAGAGAGGTGTCTGTTTTATAAAAGGTGAAACAGTGGCCCGTAAGGGGATCAAACCCACGACCTGAGCGTTATTAGCACCACGCTCTAACCAACTGAGCTAACCTGCCTCCTTTAACACCTTGTGTGATCTGTTGCTCTCAGACGTGCTTCTGTGTTAAACGCACAAGGACAAAAACAGCCCGGAGATCGAGCAATGCGGCCGTGCTTTTCACCCTTGGAAAGGTCACGCATTCCACGAGGTAGGCAAGAACACGAGTGTATGAGCGAACAGGAGCCGCCTGTGTCAGAAGAGTAAAAGAGACTGACCCGCTACCTACTGCGCTAACGAGGCTGGGTGATTAGTTGTAACTCAGACCATATTCCCCCAAAAGATTAAAACGCCGGGCTGAAGAAAAGAGATCTCATCTTCATAACTCACCGGACAAGAGACCAGAACACCACGCGAAGTCATATAAAGCGCATTAAACTGATGACCACAAAACTTTGAAACGTACAGCAGGCAAACAACGTTCAGAAATGAGGTTTCTAACGCTGGAAAGTTAATTTAACTGAGCTTGGGACAAGTGAAAGCACACTGTGAATTCACCTGCTTTCAGTTGTTTATTGACGCTCATGAACACTCAATAAGTAACTAAGAGCGCTTGGTTTCATCCTTTTAGTTTAATTGTTTTCAAAAGTTCATTGTAATATTTTTGTCAGCGATTGTTATAATAAATACAGAAAGATTTTTAAACAAAAGCACATTCAGGCAGATTTTTAAAAACCTTTTAAGAGTTGACTGGTTTCACCTTTGGAGTAGCAGTTAGATTAGTCGGAAAAAGGAAATATGTATAACATCCCTCCACATTTTCATTCACATTTCTGTGAAGAATCATATTAGCAGGCTGAACTGGAAACATCAACCCTGAGAAGAAGAAAACAGGAAACAGAGCTCACGACCAGCAACAGACATGTGCTCTTCGTTAGTATAGTGGTAAGTGTCTTCGTCTGTCACGCGAGACATCGGGGTTTGATTCCCCGACGGGGAGACGGGTCACTTCTTAACCACCTCACTTCAGTTTTAAAAAAACAACGTGTGTTTAAAAGTTCATCCAAATATTTTATTCGGATTTTTATTCGTTGTTTGTTCATCCGAAGAATAAACTCACTCCTGGAGGAGGCAGGAGGACGCTCTACCAGCTGAGCTCACCCCCCGCGCTGCGCCCTCCTCCTCCTTAGCATACTCACCCCTATACTAAAGAGGAGCACTTGTCGGCTGTGGAGCGGGAGCTCTGTTTCCTGTCAGGAGACGTTTCCGCTGCGCTCTCCTCCTCGGCGTCACCGTGTGCCGCTTCTCCAACTCTTACCGGCACCGTCACTGCCTGTCGTCTGCAGGGCGGTCACGTCAAATGTGAGGAGGACGGCGGGACCTTCTTCTGCCTGCTGCACGAGTCGAGCTCTTATGCTCGTCAGTTCAATGCTCTTTACATCAACTCCTACTGCCTGTTGGCGCTTTATCGCCATATGTAACCGGTACAGGTACAGTACTGGTCCAACGGAATTCTTACTTACAGAAAGTCTCTCGATTGTTGAAACAGGTGTAAAAACACAAAGTGCAGACAGTGCATCAAGACAATATATAAACAGACAGTAGACAGTGTACAAGTAAAAAAGTAAACAGTTCGAATGTAAACGATGCAGACATGTAAACAATGACTGGAGATGTGCAATAAATAAAGAAGAAATCATAATGAGGTAGATGGTGAGGCTGAGCTCGCGAGATGCTGTAGAAACAATTTCGGTGTGCAGTACTTAGTGCTTCCTTCACTGGCGCTCTAAGGAGAAAAGATGAGAATGTCTCCGTGATATATTTATTATATTTCTATATTTTATACCGATAAAGAAAAGCGGTGCGTGTTAGGAGTGGGATTCCAACCCACGCCTCTAGGGGAGACTGCGACCTGAACACAGCGCTTTAGACCGCTCAGCCATCCTGACTTCTGCCCCCTTACCCACCCGGTCCAATGAGGCACCTCGACCCCACTACGTTCCTCGAGTATCACACTGGTATTAGAAATACAGCGAGACTCCGGCATTCAAATCTGTCGCAGATGCGCTGGGTTATATAAGCAAAAAAAAATTTATGAAGAAGGTGAAATACTGCTGTGTATTTTCCTCATTTTTAGCCGCCACTGCCGGCTATAGACAATATGATAATATTTCAAATATCGTATTATTTTCAGCTGCAAACAGTTCCTTATAGTTACAACATTTCATCTTAATATTCCATATTAAGTGGATTTAAAGATGATAAACAGTTGGAAAACAGATTAAATGAAGATAATCGTTTCAACAACATCTACCGCTCCACGAGCGCCACCTAGTGATGGTTTTTGCTCAGTGAATCAGCGCTGCCGGCGCTGTGTGATGAGAAATGACGCGCGTTCTGAGTGGCGTCTTGTTCCTCTCCAGGACGTTACTGAGGCGCCTCTCTGTTTTTAAAACTCAAATGGATTTCGAGTCCTGCACCTTAACCACTCGGCCACGACTACACGCGCAAACACATCTTCTCCCGAACTGACACGTGCTCGTTCCCGCATCGTTTCCACCCCGTCCCGCTCTCGTCGTGCTCAGTTTTGGGATTTCTATCTCTCTATACCGATAATCACCAGCGGATTCACTAAGCAAACACAAAAGGTAGCGAAACAGCCTCACTGTTTCCTTTCAAGAGCTGTAGAGTCTCTCCAGCAATCAGAAGTTCCCGCGGGTTTAGATCAATTAAACTTGAATTGCCTTTTTTAGACTTCACCCATCAGATGGCTCATAAAAACCAAACGCATCTGCGACAGATTTGGCAGGAGAGAGGGAACGGGTGGGCTCGTTGGCCTAGTCTAAACGATCGGCGCGAGTCTCACTGCACTGGTCTGTTTCCCATCAGTCGGTGAGATCCACACCATCCGCTGTCACAATAAATCCCAATCCGTCATTTAGGATCCCAGCCATTCCGGAACAAATTCTCCCCCCTGCGCTCTGGCAAGCGGTACCGTGCTGTTAAAACAAGATCCACTGGACTCCGGAACAGTTTCTATCCCACTGCAGTGTGCATCCTCAACAGCTAACTGCAGGGTCTCAGCCTCATTGCATGTCCACACTCTGCTCTTCCTCATGGTCTACTATGTTTTTTTGTCACTACTACATACTGTACTTATTGTCCCACAACATATTGATGGCTCCTGTTGTTATTTATTGTTTGTAATGTACTGTCTCCATTGTGTGGTGGTGTCTGTTGCTGTCCAGAGAGATCAGTGAGAATAAGAATTCCAATGTACATGTACATATGTCAACAAACTTCCCTACTCCTCTTGTCTACTCGTTTCAGATACACAGAAGATAAGAATTGAGTTTGATATGTCTACGTATTATCACATAATAAAGACTCCCTGTCAGATAAAATGAAACGACAGACGTGCAGCCCAGTCTGATAGAAATGCAAATGTTAATTGACGTTATTTGGATTCACCAAAAGGAAAAACACACCTGTAGTCGGCAGGATTCAAACCTGGGCGGGGAGATGCTAATGGACTTCAGGTCCATCGCCTTCACCACTCAGCCACGACTACACGCCAAGCTTCACTTTCTCTCGAACTGACACGGGCTCGTTCCCACATCATTTCCAACCTGTCTCCGGTCTGTCTCCGGCCTCTGTGCGCGAAGAGACCATCTTTTTTTCTATTATTGTAGGAAGACATATCCAGCCCTCCTCGGGAGCACAGCAGAGCGAGTGTAATGAGGTTATAGCCAGGTGCTGCAGCTGACGGGCTGACTGCTGGTTTACAAGATCCGGTGGTGGAGACACCTTCACCACTCGGAGTTTATCTGCTGCTCTCATGTATCATTATTTTAAAAAGGTGTGAGTGGACACCGAGCATCATAGCGAGGGATCGAACCGTGTTTATCGCGGACAAAAGGTAAGAAGTGAGTTTGATATGTCTTCCTATCACATAATAAAACTGGGCTCGTCAGGGATTTGAACACGGGCCTTCACGCACCCTAAGCAAGAATCATACCCCGAGACCAACGAGCCACATTGCGCTTGGTGAGATTTCAAATTGTTCTCTTCAGAATGACGGCGAAAAGGGGTGACGATTCACTTGTCAGAAAGAACATTATATATATGAACATTATTTCCGTGTGACTGAAGCTCTCATCTTCATAACTCACCGGGCAAGAGACCAGAAGAGACCAGAACACCACGCGGTGTCAAAACTTTGAACCGTACATCAGGCAAACAGAAATGGAGTAAAAAGCAAGCGGGAATTATAAGTAAGCGGTCTGAGTGTGGATCGTGTCGTGGGTGACGGGGAAAAAGTGTCTCCCACTTTCATCATTCCATCCCGGAGCGGATTAGAAAGGAGACAGAAATGAAACCGGTTTCCCTCTGAGCGTCTTCCAGGCTGTAATACGCGCGCTGCCTGTTCACGGGCGACGTGGCGGACTGACCGCTGTGGCCACCAGGTGTCGCCAAAGACAAGTCAACACTGGAATGAATGAGCCAGAGCTCACTATCTGGTGTTTCTTCTTCTTTCTTAGTTTCTGTTCGTAACAATAGTGCGTGTAGGAGAAATGAAAGTAAGAAAGTAGTTGTAAAATGCATTTAATGTTTCAAAATATCTCATGGTATAAATGAACAGTTTCGTTCATTTAAGTGATTCTACCTTGTGATTAAAATTCTACCATTTTAATATTCCATATTAAGTGGATTTAAAGATGATAAACAGTTGGAGAACAGATTAAATGAAGACAATCGTTTCAACAACATCTAACGCTCCATTAACGCCACCTATCGGTGGTCTTTGCTCAGTGAATCAGCGCTGCGCTACATCTACAAAATACATCGCAGACTTTCTCCTGTTTTAACAGGTTTCCCGTGGAAGGGATAGTTCTTTAAATTGAAAACGTGGCAGTGAGAGGTCATCGCGTCCTTACAGCGCTCGACGCAAAGTCTTCACAACGTTGCAAGTGAGACAGGAGTCTGTCCTCTCTAGTACATAGAGCGAAAAGGCTGGAGGATGCAGGCATCGATCCCGCTACTTCTCGCACGCTAAGCGAGCGCTCTACCATTTGAGCTAATCCCCCTTCCTGTGCTAGTGATCACCTCCGTCCCATGCACATTAAATCCCTCTCGAGTCTTCTGTGCGATCGCACACTCGTGAAAAACACACTTGAAATCAGAGCACGCACGATCTCTCTGGCTCGTTGGTCTAGACTTCCTGTTTGGTTGCGAGAGGTCCCGGCCTCCAATCGCGGACAAGTCCTGATTTATTCCGTGATTACAAAAACATACGTCTAGCTCTCCTCATATTTTCTGCTTTTAAGAAACCACTCCTGACACACTGCGATTTTCTCATGTTGGCTTTTTAGAGTACATCTGATTGACTGGCCTTCTCTCTTGCAGGGAGACGGGACTCTTCAGAGAGGGAGTCTCCCACTTGCGTGTAATTAGCAGAAACCGCAGAAGCCCTGAATCAGAACATTTCTAGTGCTGTAATTGAGCAGAAAGTCTGAGCGGTAAAAGCATTGGACTTAAGATCCAAGAGACATAAAAACCACGTGGTTTTCATCCCCAGTCCTGGTAGACTCTCGTTAATTAAGGAGCAAGTAAAGGTTTATTCTCTGCTGAGAAGAAAAGAAGGCTCTCGTGGAGCCTTCGAGTGTCAAGCTGCACTACCGGCGCTGTGTGATGAGAAATGACGCGCGTTCTGAGTGGCGCCTTGTTCCTCTCCAGGCCGCTACTGAGGCGCCTCTCTGTCAGCCGACATTATCAGCAACCGGTCGAGTTCAAGCGCAGGATCACGAATAACGAGAACTGTGACACAGAAAGTCTCCCTCTCAGATAAAATGATGCAATAGTCGTACAACCCTCTCTGATAGCAATTTAAATGTTAATTTTTGATGTGGGTTCGAATCCCATCTGGGGTGTCTCCTTTTAAGAGCTCTGTGATGAGTGAATAACTTGACTGTGTATGTTAATACACTTTATTTACCGCTCCTCCTCACACACTACTAACACGTGTAGAATCAGTTGTTATTAATGAGGTTTCTAACGCTGGAAAGTTATTTTAACTGAGCTTGGGAACAGTGAAAGCACACGGTGATTTCACTTGCTTTCAGTTGTTTATTGACGCTCATGAACACTCAGTAACTAAGAGCGCTTGGTTTCATCCTTTTAGTTTCATTGTTTTCAGAAGTTCATTATTTTTTGGCTGGAGATTCTTATAATAAACACAGAAAGATTTTTAAACAAAATCGTATTCAGGCAGATTTTCAAAAACCTTTTAAGAATTGACGGGTTTCACCTTTGGAGTAGCAGTTAGATTAGTCGGAAAAAGGAAATTCGTATAACATCTCTCCACATTTTCATTCTCATTTCTGTGAAGAATCATATTAACAGGCCGAACTGGAAAACACCAGCCCTGAGAGGAAGTAAACAGGAAACAGCTCAAGACCAACGACAGACACGCGCTCTTCGTTAGTATAGTGGTGAGTATCCCGGCCTGTCACGGGGGAGATCGGAGTTTGATTACCCGACGGGAAACTTTTTAACTTAAAAAAAAACAACGTTTTAACTCCGTTAATTGTTAATTTACGTTAATTATATGAATTAATTACTTAGATACGTGTCCAGTGACAGGACTTCTCTTCTTACGGTCGATTGTTGAAACAGGTGTAAAAACACAAAGTGCAGACAGTGCATCAAGACAATATACAGACAGTAGACAGTGTACAAGTAAACAGTTCTAATGTAAACGATGCAGACATGTAAACAATGACTGCAGATGTGCAATAAATAAAATTACATTAATTTCGTGTGGTCCGAGGGGCATGGCCAACTGTGTTCGCCACTCGCACGGCTATCCTGGGGACTGAAGAGAGCTGAACTGAAGGAAATTCGTATTCAAATACAGTGCAAGTTTTCAATTTGTTCTGGCACTTCTGGATCTTCACTAAAGATATTTGTTGTGTTCTTGAGTGTGATGGGACCGTGCACTGGTGGCTCTCGAGGGAAAACAGGGTTTCCCCCGGTTGTGGAGCAATTCGGGGGTTCAGAGAATAAGTTGTCTGGGCCCTTGTAACGGTGCGCTAAAACAAAAATCTCTGCGATGAAGCGCTACAGATGCACTTACATTTAGCGCACTGCTGACACAACTGTAGCCTCTACACGTGACCGAAAGAGCGACGTGTTCGCCTGATCGTCTGAAGGATCTCCCCACGAAGCTCTATCATTCATCAGTGGAAGCAGAAGCCCTTAGAATACGAGACACGTTCACCTTCAAACCCGCAGCCGCTGGACTCGCTTGTCTCGGGACTAATTGCCCGAATCGCGTTAGTAGCTCCGTGTCCTTATCCGGTCTCTTTCAAATTACGAGGGACGTTCAGTTATATACTGTGCGAACAGGAGAGACCCTATATTAACGGGTCCTGCATATTCATTTACTGATCAGATGAATTGAAATGTTCTGATTCACAGCTCCTGCAGTTCATGCTCAGGGCTGAGCTCGCGAGATGTTGTAGAAGCATTTTCGGTGTGCAGTACTTAGTGCTTCCTTCACTGGTGCTCTAAGGAGAAAAGATAAGAGATATCTGTGCTATATTTATTATATTTCTATATTTTTATACTGATAAGGAAGAGCTGTGCGTATCAGGAGGGGATTTCGAACCCACGCCTCCAGGGGAGACCGCGACCTGAACGCAGCGCCTTAGACCGCTCGGCCATCCGGACTGCTGACAAGTCTGCCAGCCGGTCCTATGAGACACCGCGACCCCACTACGTTTCTCGAGTATCACACTGGTATTAGAAATACAGCGAGACTCCGGCATTCAGATCTGTCGCAGATGCGCTGGGTTTTATAAGCAAAAAAGTGTTTACGAAGAAGGTGAAATACTGCTGTGTATTTTACTCATTTTTAGCCGCCACTGCCGGCTATACACAATATGATAATATTGCAAATATCGTATTATTTTCCGCTGCAAACAATTCCTAATAGGTTCCAAACTATAAGGCAAACAATTCCTATATAACAATTCCTTATATATTCACACCTGAAGAAGGCTCCACAGCCGAAACGTTGTGTTCTCTTTCTTCCTCTTTTTCAGCATGGAATAAACCTATTACTTGTTCCGTATAGTTACAACATTTCATCTTAATATTCCATATTAAGTGGATTTAAAGATGATGAACAGTAGGAAAGCAGATTAAATGAAGACTCAGGAAAACACAAAAAAATCTAAAGATGCTTTCTTTACGGGATGTGTCCCTCATTGATTTCTAGTCCCCAATGGATTTCTAGTCCAGCGCCTTAACCACTCGGCCACGACTACACGAACATCACCTTAAATCTGTTTTAAATCCACTTCATATGGAACATTAATGTGGAGCATAACTGAAGGGAATTGTTGGTAGTTGACTACCCCTTTGGAATAGTAGTCAGATTAGTGGGGAAAGGAAATGTATATAAGATCTCTCTCCCTGCTTCAGAAACTGTCATCACACTGGAGAGAAGTTACATGTGTCCACACGCGCTTCTGACAGGAATCACAATAACAGCGCAGACCATCCTCGCAGGGAAATTTTAAAAACTCTACAGTTCAGACACCTACACCTACTGATATTCGATCTGAAATTAAGGTCTGCTTCCTTTGACGGTCTTGTTATGCAAGGAGTGTTAGACCCAAGTGCTCGTTTATTAAAGTCCGAGATCCTGACTGATTTGACTTTATACCGATAATTAGCAGCAAATTAATGAAGAAAACAGAAACACGAGAAAAAAACTGCTGCACACATGTGGCCAGTCTTAAATGAGCTGTGTGATCTGCTGCTGTCAGACGTGCTTCTGTGCTAAACGCACAAGGACAAAAACAGCCCGGAGATTCCGATCGAGTACTGGGCTGTGCTTTTCTCCCTTGGAAAGGTCACGCATTCCACGTGCAAGAACACGCGTGCATGAGCGAACATGAGCCGTCATGAATCATTATTTTTAAAACGCGCGAGTGGAAACCGTGTTTTTCGCGGACTAAACATGTCGTATTGGGCGTGGAAGAGAAGAACACGCGTGTGTGTGAGTGAACGTCTCACGCCCCATCTGTGAAGAGCCCCAATAAGCATCGATCCCTGCCCCGTGTGAGGATCGAACTCACGACCTTCAGAGTATGAGACTGACGCGCTTCCTACTGCGCTAATGAGGCTGGAAGAGGAATGAGCTCCAGGTCATGTCGAAATGAACATTATTTCTATGAACATTATTTCCTTGTGACTGTTGCAACTCAGACCATATTCCCCCAAAAGATTAAAACGCCGGGCTGAAGAAAAGGGAAGATCTCATCTTCATAACTCACCGGACAAGAGACCAGAACACCACGCGAAGTCATATAAAGCGCATTAAACTGATGACCACAAAACTTTGAACCGTACATAGGGCAAACAACGTTCAGAAATGGAGTAAAAAGCAAGCGGGAGTTATGACCAAGCAGTCTGAGTGTGGATCGTGTCGTGGGTGACGGGGGAAAAGTGTCTCCCACTTTCATCATTCCATCCCGGAGTGGATTAGAAAGGAGACAGAAATGAAACCGGTTTCCCTCTGTGCGTCTTCCAGGCTGTAATACGCGCGCTGCCTGTTCACGGGCGACGTGGCGGACTGACCGCTGTGGCCACCAGGTGTCGCCAAAGACAAGTCAACACTGGAATGAACGAGCCAGAGCTCAGTATCTGGTGTTTCTTCTTCGTTTCGTAGTTTCTGTTAATAACAATACTGCGTGTAGGAGAAATGAAAGCAAGAAATTAGCTGTAAAATACATTTAATGTTTCAAAATATCTCATGGTATAAATGAACAATTTCAGTTCGTTTAAGTGATTCTACCTTGTCATAATCATGATAATACAGTTACACAGTGTATCAAATACTGTGTTGACATTTGTATTTGTATAAGCCAAGCTGAAGGAGCGGTCTGTGGCCTTCAACTCTGGAGACCCTGGGCTGTACAGGAAAGCCAGGTGTGACCTGGAGAGGGCCGTCAGACATGCGAAAAGGGACGACAGAGACAGGCTTGAATCACAATGTGGGGGCATTAACACAGCGCACCTCTGGAATGGCCTGAGGGCTGTCACTAATTATAAAGGACAAATGGGTGTTAAAACAACAGCTGATGATTCATTGCCTGACCAACTAAGCAACTTCTATGCCAGGTCTGATGCTCACAACACAGACCCTTCACCCAGAATGCCCAGTGAGTCTGGGGAGTTTGTGCTGCAGCTGTCTGAACAGGAGGTACGGAGAGCTTTCGGACAGGTGGAGCCACACAAGGCTGCGAGCCCTGATGGCCTCACCTCCTGTGTTTAAAAGGCAGGCAGAGCACAGCTGCCCCCTGTCTTCACTGTAATATCTAACATGTCACTATCCCTGTCTACTGTCCCACTGTGCTTCAAGAGAACTACTATCGTGCCCCTGCCTGAGGCAACCAAGGTGTCGTGTCAGAATGCCTACCGCCCGGTGGCACTCACCTCAGTAGTCATGAAGTGCCACCGGCACAGAAGAAACTGGTGAGGGGACACATCAGCAGTATTGTCCCGGACTCCCTGGACCTCCTGCAGTTTGCTTATAGGAATAATAGGTCAGTGGACGATGCTGTCTCACTGGCCCTTCACACCACCTGGACAAGAGGAGCACCTGTGCCAGGATGTTATTTATTGACTTCAGCTCAGCCTTCAACACAACTGTGCCAGGCAGGCTGGTGGTCAAGCTCAGGGGTCTGGACCTCAACAACTCCATCTGCAACTGGGTCCTGGACTTCCTGACAGGCAGACCCCAAGTGGTGAGGACTGGAATCAAAACCTCATCCCCTCTGATCCTCAACACAGGGGGACACACTGCTGCCTGAGCCCCTGGCTGTATTCTCCATTTACACACGACTGTGTGGCCAGATTTAACAGCAACCGCATCACCAAGTCTGCTGATGACACCACAGTCATCGGTCTTATCAGCAACAGTGATGAAACGTGATGGAGTGGTGCCACAACAACAACCTCACACTTCACATCGCCAAAACATAAGAGATTATAGTGGACTTCGGGAGGCACAGAGGACGTCATACACCCATAATCATTCAGGGGGCTCCAGTTGAAACTGTCAGCACCTTCAGGTTCCTCAGCCTCCAGATCACTGAGAGGCTGAGCTGGCCAGAGAACACTGCTGCCATCCTCACTAAAGCCCACCAGCGCCTTCACTTCTTGAGACAGTTAAGGAAGTGGGGGATGAGCAAGACAACACTTACTAATTGTTACTGTAATCCGATTGAGAGTGTCCTGTCTGGTGGTGTTACGGTGTTGTATGGTGGAGCCACAGTACAGGACAGAACAGCCATACAGAGGGTTGTGAGGTCTGCCCAGAAAATCACTGGGAACGAGCCACCCTCCATCGACCAGATAGATCTCGACCACTGCCACAACTGGGCTCGAGCTATACTTCAGGACCCAATTCACCCGGGCCATGATCTGTTTTCACCCCTGGGGTCTAAGAGATGGATTTTGAATAGATTCAAAAACAGTGTCTTCGCCCAAGCAGCCCGCATCTTAAACAGCTCATATTCGCACCTGCACTGTAAGGTACTGCGCTGTCTGCACTGTGACCTGTCTAGGCTGTATTAAAACGTCTATTGTCTAAATTTATTGTCCATGTCTGTTTGTCATTTGTGCCTATTTTTTTTTCTGTACTGTTACTGGCTACAGCTGAACGAGTAAGCATTCCAATACACTTGTTGTATATGGCAAATAAAAAAATCTTGAATCAAAAATTCATAAACGATTTCAGCAGCTTGCTCTTTATTACGTTTCATATTCCTCGCAGTCATGTAAAGTATATACATATTCATATGCTGTATACTGTGTATATATATAGTTTCTCATATACAAGTGTGATTTGGGCTTGAAACATGTCATCTGGTAATGGAGCGAACAGCCGGCGATACCAGACAGCCCTTCCCTCCTGTGAGTCCTGTTGAAGCGAAGCTCTGCTGTGCTGTACTCTCACCCGCTGTGTGCTCGGCACTAACTGGATTATATAATAATGGGTTGAAAGCGACACATTCTGACGTGGGTTTAATTAAGATTGACTCCTGTGTGTTAGAAAATAAATAATCAATAAAATACATCGCAGACGTTCTCCTGTTTTAACAGGTTTCCCGTGGAAGGGTTAAGTTACAGTTGTATAAATTGAAAACGTGGCGGTGAGATGTCACACAGATGTTACAGCGGTCAACGCAAAGTCCACACAACATTGCAAGTGAGACAGGAGTCTGTCCTCTCTAGTACATAGAGCGCAAAAGTTGCAAGATCCGGGCATCGATCACGCTTTGAATTGATGGGGAGACTGGTAACTTTTTAACCACCTCACTACAGTTTAAAAAAAAACAATGTTTGTTTAAAAGTTCATCTGAAGAATAAACAACTCCGTTAATTGTTATTTTATTGGATTTCTAATCCATCGCCTTAACCACTAGGCCACGACTACACGCACAACCCCTAACCAGCCTCCTACGACATGTTTCCAGCCCTGACTCTCAGCAAGTCCGACTGTGGAGATTTCCCACAGACCTGAGATGGGCCAGTGTCTAAATCAGGGCGGGGGAGGGACACACTCTGTCCCAGGAATCGCACTCGAGCTCACTGGCAGGAGAGAGGGGAGAAAGGTGGGCTCGTTCGTCTAGGGGTGTGATTCTTGCTTCGAGTGCGAGACGTCCCGGCTCCAAATCCCGGACGAGCCCCTGTGTGCGCTCTTCCTCCACTTCCACCGTCCTGCGCCCTGACATCCCCGTCTCCTCCCGCTGTCTCCCGCGAACATGACTGCAGGAGCCTCGTGAGGACTCCTCACGGGCACAGCGAGAGCTCGAGTCCCTGTCTGAGCCTGGATCCTTCATCTTCCTCACCGTGTGCCGCTTCCTCCCCTCCTGCCGGGCACCGTCACTGCCCTCACGAACTCCAATAATCAAAAAAGAATTTATAGCTATTATTTATAAAGACACATAAGTGAAACTATTCCAGACGAAATTTTATATTCATTTTCTCGATTGATTTTTCAGAACAAACAGAGTATCACATGGCACCATGAACAACACGGAAAAAATGTGAACAATCATCACGTCACGACATACTTGGTAGTTAAAAAAAAACTGCAACAATAATATAAAAACTGGAAGAAAGGAGAAGAAAAATGAAAGCAGAGTCCAAACCACAAGCCCCTGTCTAAGGATGACAGTGTCTCTTGGATGCCATAGAATTGAATCAGTAGGAAATGGTATAAAGCTTACTTCGATAAATGTCAGAACGTCCGGCTGTGCTACCGACACTACTCCTTCTTCAGCACTACTAACACCTGCAAAAGAGGCTATTTCAGCTTTTTTGTTGAGGTTTTAAATGCTGAAAAGTGCTTTCAATTTTGCATGGCCCAAGAGAAAACAAATGACGTTCTCATCTGCTCTCGAATGTTTCATCTTCATTTGTCACGGGAGAGTGTTACAAGAAATACAGAAATTTTAAAAAAATCAAAAAATTTGGACTCACGCCTGTAGGACAGCCTTCATTGGGATCAAAGACACGCTTTTGCCCTGGAGCTCTCTGATTGGCTGTGATAATGTAGGGAAAGAGCCAATCAGCTGTTTCCAAACCTTAAACAGTGACATTGGAGTATTTCCACCCAGAGATGATATGAAAGCTTCTCTTATCCGAATCGTAGACATTACCAGTGTCTTTTTGTGCTGTGTTACAGTGTTGTGTTACTGGTTCAGTACAGTGTTATTCTCATAATGTTGTGTTACTGTATTCAGTGCAGTGTAATTGACACAGTGTTGTGTTACTGGTTCAGTACAGTGTTACAGTGTTTTGTTACTGGTTCAGTACAGTGTCATTGTCACAGTGTTGTGATACTGTTTTCAGTTTTGTTTTGTTGTGTTACTGTTATTATGTTGTTTTATTGTGCTACAGTCATCTGTTTGACCTTCCTCTCAGGGAAATTATAAAAACTCTACAGTTCGGACACCTACTCTGATATTCGATCTTAAATTAAGGTCTGCTTCTTTGACGGTCATGTCATGCAAAGTGTGTTAGACCCATGTGCTCGTTTATTAAAGTCCGAGATCCTTTGATTTGACTTTATACCGATAATTGCAGCAAATTGACAAAGAAACCACAAAACACGACAAAAAACTGCTGCACATACTGCACACATGTGGCTAGTCTTAAATGAGCTGTGTGATCTGTTGCGGTCAGACATGCTTCTGTGTTAAACGCAGAAGGAGAAAACAGACTGGAGACTCCGATCGAGCAATGCGGCTGTGCTTTTCTCCCTTGGAAAGGTCACGCATTCCACGAAGTAGGCAAGAACACGAGTGTATGAGCGAACAGGAACCGCCTATGTCAGATGAGCAAAAAAAGTCCTGGCCCGTATGAGGATCGACCTCACAACCTTCAGATTATAAGACTGATGCGCTACCTACTGCGCTAACGAGGCCAAATATGAACCTAATCTGAAAACGAGCCACTCGGGGTTTTCAACTGTCTGTTCCCTAATCTAGCGATGCTCCCTCATGGATATTGAATCCGCCTTTTGATCTCACCAATACTTTTTCTCCTTGTTTCTGTTGCAAGACCGTCTTTGAGATCCCACCTCGCTCAAGTCCTTCTGGCTGAAGTGGCCTCCCTGCCTCAGCAGCGAGCCCTCGTCAGCCATCGACACGTCTGCGGCTCGCTTGGCCCTCCGACTCCCGATCTGCTGAGATGAGATTTAAGCAGAGAGCGCCCAACCCGCTCTCTTCGTGCTCAGTTTTGGGATTTCTATCTCTCTATACCGATAATCACCAGCGGATTCACTAAGAAAACACAAAAGGTAGCGAAACAGCCCCACTGTTTCATTTCAAGAGCTGTAGAGTCTCTCCAGCAATCAGAAGTTCCCGCGGGTTTAGATAAATTAAACTTTAATTGACTTTTTTAGACTTCACCCATCAGATGGCTCACAAGAACCAAACGCATCTGCGACAGATTTGAATGCCGGAGTCTTGCTGTATTTCTAATACCAGTGTGATACTCGAGGACCGTAGCGGGGTTGCAGTGGCTCATCGGACTGGCTGACGAGTATGTCAGCAGTCAGGATGGCCGAGCGGTCTAAGGCGCTGCGTTCAGGTTGCAGTTTCCTCTGGAGGCATGGGTTTGAATCCCACTCCTAACACACAGCTTTTCTTAATCTTTATAAATATATAGAAATATCAACTTAATCACGAAGAGAGCGGGTTGGAGTGGAAATGATGCGGGAACGAACCCGTGTCAGTCCGGGAGAAAGTGGGGTCATGTTTGTAGTCGTGGCTGAGTGTTTAAGGCGATTGACTAGAAATCCACTGGCGTCTCTCCGTGGGAATCCTGCCGACGACGTTTACTCGTGGAAAGGAGTTTTGGAGTTTTTGGATACAAACTGAATCGACTGCATTGAAGACCCACCTGAACGACAGTTAGATTACGGATGAGCTGGTGCCTCGCAGCTCCCGGATTGGCTGTGATTATATCGGTTATGAAGCAGCACATTTAAAAAAAATAGATTTGAAACCCCCTTATATCTAAATGGCCAGTTTCCTGTCAGACCTTTAAACGTTTATCTGAAGAATAAACAATTGCGACTTTTTAAACAATTTCCGACAATTAAGAGAAATGCACTTCTTTTTGAGCAAGATCTAGACTCAGGTTTACGAAGTGAAAGTAATTCTGATTTCTTCACAATAAGAAAAGTCTTTTCAAGGTAGAGACAGTGGCCCGTACGGGGATCAAACCCACGACCTTGGCGTTATTAGCACCACACTGAGTTAACAGGCCCTGTGAAAAACATTTCCAGATCTGACCCTGAGCAAGTCAGACTGTGGAGATCTTCCACAGACCTGAGAAGGACCAGCGTCTAATTCAGGGCGGGGGAGGGACACATTCTCAGTCCCAGGAACCGCACAGTAACCAGGACGACCACAGGTCCGAGTTTAAATACCAGAGTGACACCGGCTGGTGAATCCCACTGGTGACACACAGCTACTGTCATGTTGTTTCATAACCTCGTACCTAGAATACATACTGTATGATTTCAGGATTTATTGAGCCACCGCGACCCCACTATGTTCCTCGAGTATCACACTGGGATTAGAAATACAGCAAGACTCCGGCATTCAGATCTGTCGCAGATGCGCTGGGTTTTATAAGCAAAAAATGTTTAAGAAGAAGGTGAAATACTGCTGTGTATTTTCCTCTTGTTTAGCCGCCACTGCCGGCTATACACAGTATGATAATATTGCAAATATCGTATTATCTGAGGCTGCAAACAATTCCTTATAGTTGCAACATTTCATCTTAATATTCCATATTAAGTGGATTTAAAGATGATAAACAGTTGGAAAGCAGATTAAATGAAGATAATCATTTCACCAACATGTACTGCTCCACAAGTGCCACCTAGCGATGGTCTTTGCTCAGTGAATCAGCACTGTGTGATGAGAAATGATGCGTGTTCTGAGTGGCGACTTGTTCCTCTCCAGGCTGTTACTGAGGTGCCTCTTTGTTTTGGAAACTGAAATGGATTTCAAGTCCAGCGCCCTAACCACTCGGCCACGACTACACGCACAAACCTACCTTCTCCCGAACTGACACTGACTCGTTCCCGCATCATTTCCAACCCAAAATCTCTCTGCATGATTAATTTGCTATTCCTGTCTCTCTATATCGATCATCACCAGCTGATTCACTAAGAAAACAAAAGGTAGGAAAACTCAGCGGCAGATTCTTGACGCACGAGGCCGGTTAGCTCAGTTGGTTAGTGTGGTGCTAATAATGTCAAGGTCGCGGGTTCGATCCCCGTACGGGCCAGTGAGTCTCACCTTCACACACCCACTATTTCTAGTCTACCGACGCAGAAATGCACATCATTATGAAAAGACGACCTATAAATAAATCAAAATTACTTCCACTTCTCTTTATTGGTAGAATATCGAAATATTCCGCAAATTAACGGAATTGTTTCATCTTCGGATGAACTTCTAAAAAGATTCTTCCGGGTTACAGGCGGGGATACTCACCCCTATACTAACGAGGAGCGGGAGCTCTGTTTCCTCTCAGGAGACGTTTCCTCTTGGGGCTGATATTTCAGGATTTGGCGATTTGGCTTTCATTTCGATTATCTTCAGAAACTTGTTCCCAGCTGTGGAACCGCTACTGCTCCCCCACAGAGGCTACTAACACGTTCGGAATCGATTATTTCAGCTTCGGTTTTGAGTTTTAAAACGCGTTAAGAAGTCCTTCCGACAGAGCATGGGCCAGGTGAGAGGAAATGGTGTTTTCACCGGTCTCGGATGTGTAAAGACGCCTATAAACTGTTAGTGAGTAATATAAATTAATTAATGGTGAAGTAATTAATTTCAGTTTGTAGTCTATTTCTGTTGTTTCCACTCTTGATGAAACCAGACAGTTGAGCCACTTTTAAAGACACAACTACACTAACGAGGAGCGCGTGTCTACCGCTGAGCGAGAGATCTGTTCACTGTCAGGAGACATTTCCTCTCAGGGCTGATCTTTTAGGTTTCAGCGTTTAGTTCATCTTCATCCTTCTTTTTGCAGGAGATTGTAATAACAATTACGGATTAAAAAAAAAATCTAACTCAGATTTTTGAAAAACTTCTAAAAGTTGACCGACTGCCCCTTTGGAAGGGAAATGTATATAAGATCTCTCTCCCTGCTTCAGAAACTGTCATCACACTGGAGAGAAGTTACACGTGTCCATACGCGCTTCTGACAGGAATCACAATAACATCGCAGTGAAAGCAAATGGCGTTTTCACCTGTTTAATTGCACGTTACTGTTGGAAAATACAACGGAATTCGTTATTCTTCTGATATGAGTTTAAACATCGTTTAATTGTAAGTGAAGTCAGCTTGTTAAAAATGAAACCAGCGCCCCGTCGCAGAAATGTACCCCGGTCTCCCGCGTGAAAAGCGGGGATCCTCCTGTGCGCCATACTGACGGGGAGCGACCGCGGTGAAGTTAGCTTGAAGCTCGAAAGCGATTTTGGCCTGTAGCGTTTTCACGAAATCCCCTAGAGTTACGAGAACGATATTTAGGAATATAAATATATTATAATTCTGAGAAGTATAGGACTGACCTCTTTAACAACGCACGATGTGTAATTCTGCGTCTGTGAATTGAGAAACAGAGATGTCTGTTTTATAAAAGGCGAGAGAGTGGCATTCAAATCTGTCGCAGATGCGCTGGGTTATATAAGCAAAAAAATGTTTATGAAGAAGGTGAAATACTGCTGTGTATTTTCCTCTTGTTTAGCCGCCACTGCCGGCTATACACAGTATGATAATATTGCAAATATCGTATTATCTTCAGCTGCAAACAATTCCTTATAGTTACAAAATTTCACCTTAATATTCCATGTTAAGTGGATTTAAAGATGATAAACAGTAGGAAAACAGGTTAAATGAAGATAATCGTTTCATCAACATCTACCGCTCCACGAGCGCTTTAGACTTTAACTTCAACACAGTGATCACTCGGCACTACTACACCGCGCTCAGTGATGACTGGGCTCTGTCTACATTAGACATGCGCTTTCACAGCCTAGCCCACCTGCTCAGGACCTTCTCACTGTCTCTAAAGAAGAATTACACGTCACTGTGACAAGCCTGTCTTAGAAGTGCTCTGTGCTCTGTTTACAACAAAAACCACAGCCCGCTTGAGTCTAGGTCTTACTGACAGAGAAATGTATTTTTTGAAATTCTTGGGCTAAACTTTTATTGTGTTGTTTTGTTGTGCTTCAGTCATCTGTTTGACCTTCCTCGCGGGGAAATTATAAAGACTCTACAGTTCGGACACCTACTCTGATATTTCGATCTTAAATTAAGGTCTGCTTCTTTTGACGGTCTAATTATGCAAAGAGTGTAAGACCCAAGTGCTCGTTTATTAAAGTCCGAGATCCTGACCGATTTGACTTTATACCGATAATTGCAGCAAATTAATGAAGAAAAGAGAAACACGAGAAAAAAACTGCTGCACACATGTGGCCAGTCTTAATGAGCTGTTGCTGTCAGACGTGTCTCTGTGTTAAACGCACAAGGACAAAAACAGCCCGGAGACTCCGATCGAGCACTGGGCTGTGCTTTTCTCCCTTGGAAAGGTCACGCATTCCGCGAGGTAGGCAAGAACACGCGTGTATGAGCGAACAGGACCCACCTGGCACGAGTGAATGACCCCCCCGCGAGCTCACTGGAAGGAGAGAGGGGAAGGGTGGGCTCGTTGGTTTAGTCCAAGCGAACGGCGCGAGTCTCACTGCACTGGTCTGTCTCCGGTCTCTGTGCGCGTGAACACCTGAAATTTGAGAAACCAGTTTTCACATGGCTCGTTGGTCTAGGGGTATGATTCTTGCTTCGGGTGCGAGAGGTCTCGGGTTCAAATCCCCGACGAGCCCGTCTTTTTTTCTATTATTGTAGGAAGACATATCCAGCCCTCCTCGGGAGCACAGCAGAGCGAGTGTCATGAGGTTATAGCCAGGTGGTGCAGCTGACGGGCTGACTGCTGGTTTACAAGATCCGGTGGTGGAGACACCTTCACCACTTGGAGTTTATCTGCTGCTCTCATGTATCATTATTTTAAAAAGGTGTGAGTGGACACCGAGCATCATAGCGAGGGATTGAACTGTGTTTATCGCGGACTAAACATCTCGTATTCGGCGTGGAAGTGAAGAACACGCGTGTGGGAGTGAACGTCCCACGCCCCATCTGTGAAGAGCCCAAAACAGCACCGATCCCTGCCCAGTGTGAGGATCAAACTCACAACCTTCAGATTATGAGACTGACACGCTACCTACTGCGCAATGGCTGAGCTGCAGTATGAACTCACACGATATGATTTCAACTCAAGCGGTGAGATCCACACCATCCGCTGTCACAATAAATCCCAATCTGTCATTTAGGATCCCAGCCATTCCGGAACAAACTGTTACTGGCTACAGCTGAACTAGTAAGCATTCCACTACACTGCAGTACTGTAGTACACTGTAAAAGATGAGAATGTCTCTGTGATATATTTATTATATTTCTATATTTTATACCGATAAAGAAAAGCTGTGCATGTCAGGAGTGGGATTCAAACCCACGCCTCCAGGGGAGACTGCGACCCAAACGCAGTGCCTTAGACCACTCGGCCATCCTTCCTTCTGACATCTTTGCCACCCGGTCCCATGAGGCACTGCGACCCCACTACGTTTCTCGAGTATCACACTGGTATTAGAAATACAGCAAGACTCCGGCATTCAAATCTGTTCCATATTAAGTGGATTTAAAGATGATAAACAGTTGAAAAGCAGATTAAATGAAGATAATCGTTTCACCAACATCTACGGCTCCACAAGCGCCACCTAGCGATGGTCTTTGCTCAGTGAATCAGCACTGTGCTACTGGCGCTGTGTGATGAGAAATGACGCGCGTTCTGAGGGGCGCCTTGTTCCTCTCCAGGCCATTACTGAGGCGCCTCTCTATCACCTTAACCACTCGGCCACGACTACCCGCACAACCCCGCCTTCTCCCGAACTGACACGGGCTCGTTCCCGCGTTATTTCCATTCCAACCCGCTCTCTTCGTGCTCAGTTTTGAGATTTCTATCTCTCTATACCGATAATCACCAGCGGATTCACTAAGCAAACACAAAAGGTAGCGAAACAGCCCCACTGTTTCCTTTCAAGAGCTGTAGAGTCTCAGAAGTTCCCGCGGGTTTAGATAAATTAAACTTGAATTGCCTTTTTTGAACTTCACCCATCAGATGGCTCATAAAAACCAAACGCATCTGCGACAGATTTGGCAGGAGAGAGGGGAAGGGTAGGCTCGTTGGTCAGTCGAACCAACTGCACTCACTGCAGTGGTCTGTCTCCGGGTCTCTGTGCGTGAAGAACACCTGTGAAACTTGAGGTGAAAGATTTTGTACAGCTCGTTGGTCTAGGGGTATGATCCTTTTTTTGGCTTTGGGATTTGAACACCCTAAGCGAGAATCATGTCCCTAGACCAACGAGCCACAAGGTGCTTGTAGTCATGTACAGTAGATATATGTTCATATGCTGTAGACTATATATATAGTTTCTCATATACGAGTGTGATTCGGGCTTGAAACATGTCATCCGATAATGTAGCGAACAGCCGGCAATACTGGACAGCCCTTCCCTCCTGTGGCATCGATCCCACTACCTCTCGCATGCCAAGCGAATGCTCTACCATTTGAGCTAATCCCCCTTGCTTTGATTGTAATCAGCTCTGTCCCATGCACATAATTCAGGGCGGGAGAGGGACACACTCTCAGTCCCAGGAACCGCACAGTAACCAGGACGATCAAAGGTCCGAGTTTAAATACCAGAGTGACACCGGCTGGCGAATCCCACTGGTGACACAGATTCTCTTATGTTGTCTCCTTAGAGCACTAATGATAGAAGTCTACATGTACATGGAAATGTTCATAATGTCTACAACACTACGTATTTTAAATTACAGGTTTTATTCAGTAGTAAGTTTACTGTTACCCATGATGAACCGGTGTCCAGTCCCAGTGTTGGGGTCCTTGCTCGGGGTCCCCTGAACCCCACAGTCACCTGGATGATTAGGTCCGATGAGTCACCGCGCTGTCGTGAGGAATTTACCTTCCCGAGGGACTAAGTGCAGGTTGGGTCATTTAAAAAAAATCATTTTTCATTCTCCACTTCATTCCCCATTTGATGAAATTGAGTGTCTCTGTTTACTGTGCAACTGAATACATTTCATGTAGAAAAATGACGGTTTGATTTGACTTTATACCGAAATTTAGCAGCAAATAAATGACAAAAAACACAAAACTCGAGAAAAAACTGCTGCACATACTGCACACATGTGGCCAGTCTTAATGAGCTGTGTGATCTGTTGCTGTCAGACGTGCTTCTGTGCTAAACGCACAAGGACAAAAACAGCCTGGAGACTCCGATCGGCTAATGCGGCTGTGCTTTTCTCCCTTGGAAAGGTCACGCATTCCACGAGGTAGGCAAGAACACGAGTGTATGAGCGAACAGGAGCTGCCCTTGTCAGAAGAGCAAAAGAGACCACAGTCCTGCCCCGTGTGAGGATCGAACTCACAACCTTCAGATTACGAGACTGACGCGCTACCTACTGCGCTAACGAGGCCAGACGTGGCACTGCTCTTGAAAACGAGCCACTCAGGGATTTCAAGCGTCTGTTCCCTAATCTAGCGATGCTCCCTGCTGGATATTGAATCCGCCTTTTGATCTCACCAATACTTTTTCTCCTTGATTCTGTTGGGAGTCCGTCTTTGAGATCTCACCTCGCACAAGTCCTTCTGGCTGAAGTGGCCTCCCTGCCTCAGTAGCGAGCCCTCGTCAGCCACCGACACGTCTGCGGCTCGCTTGGCCCTCCGACTCCCGATCTGCGGAGATGAGATTTCAGCAGAGAACGCCGGAGCCACGCTTCATGCGAAGAGAAGATGAGCAGGAGGAGCGGCTGTTGAACGCTTAACAATCGCACAGCGCTCTCTCCGCAAGGAGCGAATGTGGATACAGGAGACCTGTCGGCACACAGAGCTCTAAACTCACTCCTGGAGGAGGCAGAAGGACGCTCTACCAGCTGAGCTCACCCCCCTTTATTATTGGACATTATTTTTTTTAATTAGTAACTTAATATAACTTAATATGCAGGACACACTAATGTAGGATTCTGACTTTGTCGATCTGCTGTTTGTATATAAGTGAACGTCCCTCACTATTGAAAGATCGGTGGGTTTGGTTTTCTTCTGTTCACCACAGAAGTCCCACCTCCGGCTCTGTCCCGATCCGAAGCAGTCGGTTCAGTTCGCCTGGGGTTCCGAGCCGGACTCGGACCTGAAAGAGCTGTTCTATTCTTTCACAGGCAGCGTACAAAACTTTCAGGGGGAGCTGTCACAGTCTAATATTTTCAGAAACCAACATCATGAGTCACTGTTGATCGTGAACTAGATTTCAATAATGACACACAATTACATCTTTCAAATCCATTTAGAATGGCGTCGGAAAGAATCATTTCAAATTGTTAAACAATCCACTAACCAGATTTCTCATAGGGGCCTACAGACGTCGAGGAGTGACGATCAGTTTCTCTTTTATGGAGAAAAATAATTTTATTGGAACAAAGGGGTTTAAAATGAGCAGTTAGAAAGTAATTAAACTGGTTCTGTGTGCCTCTTTGCTTTCCTCCTGTACTCTAAATCCTGATGTGATTGTGTTCCCAGCTGATTTAATTGTTGGAAATAAACAAAGGTCAAGTGTTACCTGGTGTCCCGTCCTGTCTCTTGAGTGTGACAGTGCGCAGTGTCTTGAGCCACAGGGTGGTTTTTTAGGTGAAGGGGGCTGCAGCTCATGTCCTCCAGTGCCCTGTTGCAGTGTGGGGTGTTGGCCAGAGCGCCCCCTAGTGGTCCCCCAGCACTAGGTCTAGCTGCAGCCTGCCTGTCCTGGAGGGAGGTCTCCTGTAGCAGGACTGAGTTGCCCCCAATTGCCTGCTGGGCTCGGGAGCAGAGAGGGGGTCCCCAGCCCGGGTACTGGGGAGCCCTGGTCCAGTTGAGTCTTGTGGCGATGATGCTGAAAGGGAGAGAGGAATGGGGTTTAGTTGGAGATGGAGATTTGAATGGCCGTTCCTGAGGCGCCTCTCTGTCAGCCGACATGATCAGCAACCGGTCGAGTTCAAGCGCAGGATCACGAATGACGAGAACTGTGACACAGAGACACTCCCTGTCAGATAGAAAGATAGGACAGACGTGCAGCCCAGTCTGATAGGAATGCAAATGTTAATTGATGTTATTTGAATCTAACATAAGGGAAAAACAGACACACGTAGTCAACAGGATTCAAACATGCATGGGGAGACCCCAATGGATTTCTAGTGCATCACCTTAACCACTCGGCCATGACTACACACACATCCCCAACTCCTCGTGAACTGACCCAGGCTCGTTCCCGCATCATTTCCAACCCAACATTTCTCTGCGTGATTAATTTGCTATTTCTCTCTCTATATATCGATCACCACCAGCGGATTCACTAAGAAAGCAAAAGGTAGGAAAACTCAGCGGTAGATCGCTGACTTACGAAGCTGGTTAGCTCAGCTGGTTAGAGCGTGGTGCTAATAATGCCAAGGTCGTGGGTTTGATCCCCTTACAGGCCAGTGAGTCTCATTCTCACACACCCACTATTTCTACTGACGCAGAAATACACATCATGATGAAAAGAAAAGACGACCTATGAATAAATCAAAATTACTTCCACTTCTCTTTATTGGTGGAAATTGCAGAAAATAACGGAATTGTTTCGTCTTCGGATGAACTTCTAAAATGGTTCTCCCGCGGGACAGGCGGGGAGACTCACCCCTATACTAACGAGGAGCGGGAGCTCTGTTTCCTGTCAGGAGACGTTTCCTCTCGGGGCTGATCGTTCAGGATTTGGCTTTCATTTCGATTATCTTCAGGAACGTGTTCCCAGCTGTGGTACCGCTACTGCTCCCCCACAGACGCTACTAACACGTTTGGAAACGATTATTTCAGCTTCGGTTTTGAGTTTTAAAACGCGTTAAGAAGTCCTTTCGACAGAGCACGGGCCATGTGAGAGGAAATGGTGTTTTCACTGGCTCTCGGATGTGTAAAGACGCCCATAAACTGGTAGTGAATACTACCTCCCAAAGGGGAGATGGGTATCGAACACGGGCTCGTTCCCGCATCATTTACACTCCAACCTGCTCTCTTCGTGTTTAATTTACTATTAATTGATTAAATGATTCTCGCTTTGGGTGCGAGAGGTCCGGGGTTCAAATCCCGGACGAACCCGTCTTTTTTTCTATTGTAGCAAGACATATCCAGCCCTCCTCAGTAGCACAGCAGAGCAAGTGTCATGAGGTTATAGCCAGGTGCTGTAGCTGACAGGCTGACTGCTGGTTTACAACATCCGGTCGTGGAGACACTGCTCTCATGTATCATTATTTTAAAAATGTGCGAGTGGACACCGAGCATAATAGCGAGGAATCAAATCTTGTTTATCGCGGACTTAACACCTCGTATTCGGCGTGGAAGTGAAGAACACACACTTGTGACAGTGAACGTCTCATGCCCTATCTGTGAAGAACCCAAAAAGGCACTGAGCCCTGCCCCGTGTGAGAATCAAACTCACGACCTTCAGATTATGAGACTGACGCACCACCTACTGCACTAACAAGGCTGGATGGTGGCTGTGCTCCAGCTCATGTTGAAATGAACATTAAATATATGAACATTATTTCCGTGTGACTGTGACCATATTATATACACCTCGCTCAGTGATGACTGGGCTCTGTCTACATTAAACATGCTCTTTCACAGCCTGGCCCACCTGCTCAGGACTTTTTCACAGTCTCTTAAGAAGATTTACACGTCATTGTGACAAGCCTGTCTTAGATTTTTTTTATTTTTTAACTTCTCATTAACAACGCAGGATGTATAATTCTGCATCTGTGAATTGAGAAAGAGAGGTGTCTGTTTTATAAAAGGTTAGACAGTGGCCCGTACAGGGATCAAACCTATGATCCTAGTGTTAGTAGCACCACACTCTAACAAACCGAGCTAATCAGCCTCCTGCTGCATCCTGTCTGATTTGTTGCTGTCAGACGTGCTTCTGTGTTAAACGCACAAGGACAAAAACAGCCCAGAGACTCGGATCGAGCACTGGGCTATGCTTTTCCCCCTTGGAAAGGTCACGCATTCCACGAGGTAGGCAAGAACATTCGTGTAGGAGCCGCCTGTGTCAGAAGAGTAAAAGGGACTACATCCCTGCCCCGTGTGGGGATCAAACTCACAACCTTGAGAGTATGAGACTGATGCGTCCATGGTGAAATGTTAAACAACCGGCAATCTGTGCAGGAAGGAGCCCCTCTGAAAAGAGCACCGGGGCACAAGCTCGTCTTTAATCCCATGGACGGTCTTCACTAGAGGCACGGGGTCGAACCACACTTCTCACACAGGCTTGTTTCCCCTCGTGTGTGAAAGTATTTCATGTGTGATTGAAAATGAGACAAACTCCAGTCTCCGGTTAGAGCTGAAACAGCAATCCAGAACAATCCAGCAATCCGCCTGCTTGAGTCTAGATCTGACTCAAAAATAAACTCATTTTATTCTTTATTATTGGACATTATTTTTTTAATTAGTAACTTAATATGCAGGACACACTAATATAGGATTCTGACGTTGTCGATCTGCTGTTTGTATATAAGTGAACGTCCCTCACTATTGAATTGGTGGAAAGATCGGTGGGTTTGGTTTTCTTCTGTTCGCCATAGAAGTCCCGCCCTCGGTTCTAACGACCCGCAGCGTCCGGCTCTGTCCCGATCCGAAGCAGTCGGTTCAGTTCGCCTGGGGTTCCGATCCAGAATTGGACCTGAAAGAGCTCTTCTTTTCTTTCACACGCAGTGATCAAAACTCTCAGGGGGAACTTTCACAGTTAATGATGTTTTCAGGAACAATAATCACACATCACAGGAACAAGTAAACATTTATTCCTGCTGAAAAGAGAAGACACAACGTTTCGGCTGCGGAGCCTTCTTCGGGTGTCGGGAACGGATCATCAGTCACTGTCGATCATTAATTGCATTTCAAAAATCACACACAGTTACATCTCACAAAACATCTCATTAAAATCTGTAATTCCACAGGAATGGGCGATGAAGCAACAACAAGGTGACACCTGCAACACCAGAACTGGACACCAGTCCATCTCGGGTCACAGTAAACTTATTACTGAATAAAATCTGTAATTTCACAAGAATTATTGATGAAGCAGAAACATATTAATTGTCATCTGACCTGAATGAATCCCTTGTGAAGTAGGGGCCCCAGTGGCCTAATGGATAAGGCACTGGCCTCCTAAGCCAGGGATTGTGGGTTCGAGTCCTACCTGGGGTGTTTCCTTTTAAGAGCTCTGTGATGAGTGAACAACTTGACTGTATATGTTAATAATTTTTATTTTATATAGTGCCTTTAAAAGTGGCTTCTCAAAGCACTTCATAGAATGACCACAACAATAAATGTCCTCGTGGGTTCAATCCCCACTCCTGGTAGACTCTTGTTATGAACTTGAGTTTTGAATCCACTTCATATGAGGTCAAATCAAATCCAATCAAAGTTTATTTATCAAATGCACAAAAATAAGGCGTGCAGCAGTAGTTGCTGGCAATGAAATGTCTTTTTCTGCGAGCTCACAAAAATGACAAGAATCACAAAAATCACAAAAATTCACAAAAACACAAAAATCACAAAATTGAGGTTACATTATTGAAATTGAATAAAACTCAATGTGAGTAGAGCTGTTATGTGTCCATGGTGTATGCAGTATATACATGTAGTGCAGTTATTCTGAATATAGTGAGAATTGTGTGTCCATGTAGCCATTACAGGTGATTTGCTAAGGAGGTACAGGTTGGCTACTTAGCAGTCTTATTGCCTGGAGGTAGAAGGTATTCCATAGTCTGTTGGACTTGGACCGAATGCTTTGGTACCGTTTACCGGACTACAAACTGCAATTTGTGCCAAGCCATGCAGAGTCTTACAGGTGAGCATGAGGATCTTAAAGTCCACACGGAATTGGACAGGAAGCCAGTGCAAGGACTCCAGGACAGGAGTAATGTGATCACTTGCACTAGACCTGGTCAGGATTCTGGCTGCTGAGTTTTGGACAGACTGGAGTTTGTTCACTGTGGATTTAGATACCCCAGTGAGTGGAGGGCTATAGTAGTCGGTTTGGGAAAACATAGAGTAGTTAATTGCAGTTTGTAGTCTGTTTCTGTTGTTTCTGCTCTTGATGAAGAGCGGACGCAGGTGGGAGCGTCTCTCTGAGGAAGAGTCCCATCATCCCGCAAGAGAGAAGACCAGTCGATCAGATGTGCTCTGACACGGCAACATGAGGAAAGCTGTGTGTCAGGAGTGACAGAGAGGGATCCCCTACCAGATGAAATGGTACACTAAACACAACTTTCACGACTTGTGAAAAGTATCACAAGCTCTACATAAACGCATCAGCGAGCTCATTATTTTTTTCTGACACTCAGCGTTTTGATTGATGCGCAATTACACACCATCTGGAACATTGGGGGACAGCAGTGTACATACGGACGTTCACAACGCAAGAAATACTGCTCACTGGAGTTTACTGCGAAAAACCCGTATCTGACCATAGGAAACAGAACAGCACAGTCTCCAGTTACCCAGACTGTAAACACGGGAATAAGGCTTTGTTTGATTTCTGAAACCCTTTCTGTATGTCCTGTTTTCATTCAAGTAGGGGTCAACTATATTCACAATACTGCTGACAGCAGGAAAATTCCCATTCTTTACTCAACAGCTTTTTAAAAACAGCACCCATGATGTTCAAACCGATTTTTTTACACAGAAGACTGACACAGCTTTGCGTTGTGAATCTCTTTTTCTGGTGGTTTTATGGAATGTGGCACTGTGCACTGGGATGGGGGGGTGCTGTTCACGAGGCAATAGCATTTAAACTACAGCACCCACAATGCTCTAACCAAGAGTTTTACACACTAGGCAGGCCCCCTGACCTTTCACATCCTTGCTTTGGTTTGTGAAACTTTATTCTTTTATTCTTTTTTAAGTTTTTTAAGTTAGCACTACAGGTAATTTACTGGAATAGGGGGTCTTATTCATGACTTAATAGCTTTTTAAGCACAACACCCACAATGCTCTAACCAAGTGTTTTACACACTAGGAGGCCCCCTCACCTTTCACAGCATTGCTTTGGGTTGTGAAATTTTTCTTTATTTTTATATGATTTTGTCGGCACTATTAGACAGACAGTACATGGGGATAGGGGGTGCTGTTCACGAGTCAGTATCACTATCTAACACTCCACAAGCGCCACCTGGCGATGGTCTTTGGTCAGTGGATCAGCGCTGCGCTACCGGCGCTGTGAGATGAGAAATGATGCGCGTTCTGAGTGACGCCTTATTCCTCTCAAAGACGATACTGAGGCACCTCTCTGTACCCACAACTCTCCCCTGAAGTAGACCTGTCAGCCGACGTTATCAGCAACCGGTCGAGTTCAAGCGCAGGATCACGAATGACGAGAACTGTGACACAGAGACACTCCCTGTCAGATAGAAAGATACAGATGCAGCCATTCAAAATGCGCGGGCGATACCGCATTATTTTCCGGTACGCTGTACGCAGTCTACCGCAAGTTACCGGTAAATACCGCTAGTTACCGTAAATTCTCCTATAATACAACAAGCAAAATAATAGTATCTGGAATTTTCGCAAGGTGGAGCTAATAAAGCTCAACCTTTCATGTTTGAGCTGTGGCCATCAAAGTCTTTAACGAAGATATTACTAATAGTATTACTAATGAATGACCTTGGACAAGCTGTAAGTGTAAACTCAAAGTATTGCCCTAGTCAACATTCTTTTTTTCATTGACCGTCTTTGTAAAAGTAACACCACAGCATTTCGCAATCACGCATTTGTTTTCAATCATGCAAAGTACAGTAATTTTTGAGAATCGATTCACCATGCCTTTCACATGCTCATAAAAGAGATTGATTTAGGAACATAAACATATTACCGTATGAAAACTGTACTGTATACTGTAAAGTATGTATATGTATATTTAATGTCTTAACTGTGCCCGTTTAAGTATTGAATATTCATATCTAATTTTACCACTGAAGGGAAATCTTAGTAGCTGAGCATAAAAAGAATAGGAGCATACTGCAACGCGTGTGAAGGCCATAAACGATATTAATTTTGGAACATAAACATACAGTATATGGCTGGTCTCGGTACTTTAAAGAAAACATACACGAAACATGGTTTCATTATGACCAGAATCGGTCTTGAGATATTTTTAACTTGATTTACAGTATTTGAGAGGTGTGTCTTAACACCGATACTACAGTACATAAATACAGCCTTAGTTTCGGAAACCATCCCTGAAAGTTCCAACAATACGTAAATACTGCTCACGTACTGTATATGTTTCTAGGTTTATATTATGCACTTTTGAGCAACTAATAAGAAGCGCGAAACGGTATGCCCAGGGCGTTTTAGTTTCGTTTTGTGCTGGGACTCTGCTTTAACAATGTCGCCGTGGATTGATTAGAGATATCAAGTACATACAAGTCATTTTTTAAATGTTGTAGTTCGTCTTGTAAAAATGTTACGAGTACATCATCTATCAACAATTACACAGGTTCTGTTTCCATATTGCGGTTTTGGTTACGTAATATTATTTTCTAAATTTCACGTTGTGAATATATGATTTGGGCAAACAGAGCCGCAAAGAAGTACGTTATGGGTTGTTGTTTTTTTTTTGCAGTTTTATCTAGAACAAGCGATGCTTAAACCTTTGTCTGATTCTTGTGAAACTATCCACACGACAGTTACAGTACCTAGGAGTTGACTTCAGTGATGTCACTGATGGGATGTTTCTAAAAATCCATCCTCTGTAAAACGTCTTCTCTAGTTGTCCTGCATATGTATTCGCTAATGAAGCTGTGTGTTCTGAGCCTGGATCTCTACATTTCTGTATGAACCAGCTTAGAGGGCTAAAGACAGCTTGTGTTTAAATTGAGTGCAAGGTAATTTATGCTTCTAAAGTCATGGTCAGCATTTATTATTGTACTGTGCTGTAAACTTGTTCTGTGCCTAGTCACATTATTTTATAGCGTTTTTATAGTGTTATCAAATCTGGTGGCGCTGTGTGTTAGTTTCCTGACTCCCATGTCACATGGTCTGTGATTGAATCCCATGGAACTATGACTTTATTTTTTAACAAACATTTCTTTGAAAAAATGAAACGTTTCCCTTGGTCAGAGATTAAATAAAACCTCACTCGCACCAAACAAATTTATATTTCTAAATATCACAACATGATCGAATTTAAGTCTTTTTAATAACAATGAATAGTCACCTATGTGTTACAAAATAAACATTTATATTGATTTGAATCACGTTTTGATTTAAATCGTAAACGCGTGTTTAAATATGTGTTTAAAGGCGGTATACTGTATAAAAGCGCTGAATCTTATGGAGTGTGTTCCGCCGGGGATTCAAAAAATTTATTTTTTTTAATCGCGTATCTAAGGAAAATTGCAGTATAACTTTGTTCATGCACAAACAGTGGCATGTTACATTATAATTTGGGTGTCTCCTCTTGCCAGAAAGCTCTAAATTGCATTTTGAGTGCGGTTTTTGACTTTTTTAAAATTGCAACCCATAAATAAAGCTGATAAAGCTTAGACTAACTGTATTCTAAACTGTATTACAACAGCACATTGGACAATGCAACGTAAATTGCAAAAATGCACTTGGAATCTGTCCAAGCCCTCCTACGAAAATTATTTAAACTGCGACACTGATCATTCATCTCTAAATAAACTTTATTTTATATAGCGTTTTAGGCGAATAGGTAATTAGATTGCTCATAAACCTAATCGCTTTTTCTACATAAACACAGCGTGATTGCTCTCTGAAAATGCTTTTGCTTTATATTTAGGCTCAGATTCCAACTATAGATCGCATTATTATAAACTTTCTTGGAAAAATGTATTTTATGTAAACCATGTTTGCTATTAATTCATTTAGGGCTAAAATACGTTCATTGTCTTCCAATCGAGTCGAGTTGACATTAGAAGCTTGCCACTCCCGGACTGTTACACCAACGCATTAGCGTGTTAAAGCGATTTCATTGAGGAGCCCAGCTACCAGTTAACACTGTACTTCCTACTTTGAAAATACCTGTGAAACCGGTTTAATTCGTCACAGCCAGCACTCCTGCAGAGAGGGGGTTGTACTCGTAAAGTAGAAGCAGGCGAGACTTCCAGCGAAAGACACCTCCCCCCCCCCCCAAAAACCCAGTAAGCAGTAATGCTTTATGTTGAAAATTGAGGTGGATTTTGTTTATGATAAAGAGGATAAACTGGGATGGGAGGAGGGTTTGGTTTTGCATAAGGGGCGGGATTATGATAATTGGAGGAATTTGCGAGAGTATAATGGTTTGATATATTTGATTTTGTATTGTGGTCGTTATCTATGTTTTTGGTTGGTATTATGTTTATATGGTTGTTTTTGTTGGTTGGTTGTTATTATGGTTATTAATAATACGATCTATAGTTGAAATCTGAGTCTAAATAAAAAGAAAAAGCAAGTGATTAGGTTTATGAGCAATCTAATTACTTATTCGTTTAAAACGCTATATAAAATAAAGTTTATTATTAATTTGCTGGACAGAGCGGTGAACATTATTATGCATAAGACAAAGATAACGATCCTGATCGGTTTAGAAATCTGTGTACGCTGTAAGGTTTTTACTTCTTAAACTTTTAAAATACACGTTTCGAATAGAAAGAAATCCTCTTCCTGGTACAGTCGCATGAAGAGAGAGGCAAAACAGCCCTACACAGCCCTGTCGCAGTACACGAATATAATCATATCGTTATTAAATTCTTTAGATACGCGATTCCATATTATATTAGCAGAAAAGCTTAAACTACCACTTTTTCACACGCTATTTCACATGTTAGTTAAATTTAATTTATTTATATATTATATATTTATATCTCTGACCAAGGGAAACGTCTCATTTTTTCAAAGAAATGTTTGTTCACAACGGCGACTGTCAGAAGATAGGACACAGCGGCTCAGGCACCCGCTGAATGGAAAAGGGGCACTTTAATGTTCTGTATGGCTAATACTAAAGCCAATACTAATATTCAATACTTTAATATCCTTTTCTGTATGTTTAACAATAGTGGGTACTGGCCTAATTCGTCCCTGCTCCCGTTGTTAGGTGTTAATGTGTTGTTAAGTGTGAATTTGTACCTGTTTCCCTGAGGTCTGGCTTTTTTTCTGGAAAACCATAACTCTCTTGTCTTGTCTTGTCCAGATTGACTGTCAGCGCCCAGGTCTGACAGTGCTGCTCCAGGAGTGCCAGGTTCTGGCGCAGCCTCTGTTCTGTGGGCGACAGCGGGACCAGGTCGTCTGCACAGAGCAGGAACTCGATTTCCATAATTAATGCAGATCAGTAAATCAAGGGACAAAACAATTATTGCGCCCGGGTCCTCAATGGGCTTTGACGTGCTAATGTGTTGGTTTAACAGTCCGGGTGTGGCAAGCCTCTAATGTCTCCCGACTTTGAAAACCAAGTAATAACTTAACTATATGTGCAAACGTTTCATATGTTGCTGTTGTGGATGCCTGTGGAGTGTATCTTATTTGCCGCGCGCCCTCCCCCCCTCTCTCCCTCAATTCAATTCAATTCAAGGTGTTTTATTAGCATGGCAGATGGGTTCAATCAGTGTTGGGTATTTACTTTGCTTTGAGATTCCACTTTTAAAGGTGATATATAAATTTTTGACTAAAATAAATTGATATCTTTGTCTTCTAAGCTCTCTGTGTACAGTGGAGCCTCCTGTCCAGCCAGCACATGTCCACAGACATTCACAACAGCGACATATCATAAAACGTTTGCACATATAGTTAAATTATTAGTTGTTTTTCAGGAAGTTAAAAAAAACACTTGAACTACTTATCCAGTCTCTCGAAATAAAAAAACTAATAATGATGTAACATGCCACTGTTGGTTCATGAACAAAGTTATACTGAGATTTCCTTAGATACGCAATTAAAAAAAAAAAAAAAAATTGGAATCACCGGCGGAACACATTCCATAAGAATCAGCGCTTTTGCAGTATATTTCACCTTTAAAGGTGGCTTCTCAAAACGCTTTACAGGATAAAAACAACAAGAACAGCAACAACAACAATATTGTATTTCATTGCACTTTGAAAACCAGGTAATAACTTAACCATATGTGCAAACGTTTCATATGTTGCTGTTGTGGATGCCTGTGGAGTGTATCTTATTTGCCGCGCGCCCTCCCCCCCTCTCTCCCTCAATTCAATTCAATTCAAGGTGTTTTATTAGCATGGCAGATGGGTTCAATCAGTGTTGGGTATTTACTTTGCTTTGAGATTCCACTTTTAAAGGTGATATATAAATTTTTGAATAAAATAAATTGATATCTTTGTCTTCTAAGCTCTCTGTGTACAGCGGAGCCTCCTGTCCAGCCAGCACATGTCCACAGACATTTACAACAGCGAAATATCATAAAATGTTTGCACATATAGTGTGCAAAAATGCACTTTATTTACTAAAAATAAGACAGAGATACTGTATCAATTTATGTTGCATTAGCCTGATTATGATTAAAAAAACACATATAATTAAACACGCGTTTGCGATTTAAATCAAAAAACGATTTAAATCAATATAAATGTTTATATTGTATCGCATACTGTCCAGCCTCCATTTCTCTATAAAAATTTACTCTATCACACACACACACACAATAGAAGCAGGAAGCAGAAGCAGGGACCGTTGTCAGAAGGGAAGAAGGTGACTATTCATTGTTATCAAAAATGACTTAGAATCGATCATGTTGTGATAGTTTGAAATATAAAAGTCAATTGATTGTCCATAATATCGCTATTCTATTTTTTCGAAGAAATGTTTGTTAAAAGAAAAGTCCAGCACCAGCTGGATTTGAACACACAACCCATGAGCTGATAAGCGGGCACGTAGAATATAATAATATCGTTATTAAATTCTTTAGATACGCGATTCCATATTATATTCCCTATTAATCAAATTCTAAAAGTATGCTTGTTGACTCCGGTATCTCTTTAGTTAAAGACTTCGATGCTTAAAATGTTTAGGGAGAAATGGAATACTGGTGTGTATTTTTTCTTTAAAGTACCAAGACCAGCCATATACAGTACTGTATGTTTATGTTCCAAAATTAATATCGTTTATGGCCTTCACACGCGTTACAGTATGCTCCTATTCTTTTTATGCTCAGCTACTAAGATTTCCCTTCAGTGGTAAAATTCTATATCTACAACGGGCACAGCAAAGACGTTTACTGTAAGTCTTTCTACGACAGACCAACCGACCACGAGTGCGCCTGTCGGTCATCCAATCACGTACTGCAGTGCCGCGCGTCATCTTGCGTCACAATGCGCGACGCCACCTGTGGTACGTGTCTGTAACGCGCACTTTGAATGGCTGCATCTGTAGGACAGACATGCAACCCAGACAGAAATTTAAATGTTAACAGACACATCATTTGAATTTACCATAAAGCATCACGTAGTCGGCAGGTTATGAACTGCACGGGGAGACCCCAATAAAGCTGTAGTCCATCGCCTTAACCACTCGGCCACAACTACACGCACAGCCTCACCTGCTCCTCCGCCAGCTGATCCCATCAACCACCAGGACCCCACTACGGTCCTCGAGTATCACACTGGTATTAGAAATGCAGCGAGACTCCGGCATTCAGATCTGTTTTATAAGCAAAACAATGTTTATGAAGAAGGTGAAATACTGCTGTGTATTTTCCTCATTTTTAGCCGCCACTGCCGGCTATACACAGTATGATAATATTGCAAATATCGTATTATTTTCAGCTGCAAACAATTAATTATAGTTACAAAATTTCACCTTAATATTCCATATTAAGTGGATTTAAAGATGCTAAACAGTAGGAAAAGAGATTAAATGAAGATAATCGTTTCACCAACATCTACCGCTCCACGAGCGCTCTAGACTTTAACTTCAACAAAGTGATCACTCGGCACTCCTACACCGCGCTCAGAGATGACTGGGCTCTGTCTACATTAGACATGCTCTTTCACAGCCTAGCCCACCTGCTCAGGACCTTCTCACACTTTCTAAAGAAAATGTACACGTCTTTGTGACAAGCCTGTCTTAGATTTTTTTTAACTTCTTATTAAGAACGCAGGATGTATAATCCTGCGTCTGTGAATTGAGAAACAGAGGTGTCTGTTTTATAAAAGTTGAAACAGTGGCCCGTACGAGGATCGAAACCGCGACCGTGGCGTTATGAGCACCACGCTCTAACCAACTGAGTTAACCAGCCTCCTACTACCCACTGCGTGATCTGTTGCTGTCAGACGTGCTTCTGTGTTAAACGCACAAGGACAAAAACAGCCCGGAGACTCCGATCGAGCACTGGGCTGTGCTTTTCTCCCTTGGAAAGGTCACGCATTCCGCGAGGTAGGCAAGAACACGCGTGTATGAGCGAACAGGACCCACCTGGCACGAGTGAATGACCCCCCCGCGAGCTCACTGGCAGGAGAGAGGGGAAGGGTGGGCTCGTTGGTTTAGTCCAAGCGAACGGCGCGAGTCTCACTGCACTGGTCTGTCTCCAGTCTCTGTGCGCGTGAACACCTGAAATTTGAGAAACCAGTTTTCACATGGCTCGTTGGTCTAGGGGTATGATTCTTGCTTCGGGTGCGAGAGGTCCCGGGTTCAAATCCCGGACGAGCCCGTCTTTTTTTCTATTATTGTAGGAAGCCCTCCTCGGGAGCACAGCAGAGCGAGTGTCGTGAGGTTATAGCCAGGTGCTGCAGCTGACGGGCTGACTGCTGGTTTACAAGATCCGGTGGTGGAGACACCTTCACCTCTAAGAGTTTATCTGCAGCTCTCATGTATCATTATTTTAAAAAGGTGTGAGTGGACACCGAGCATCATAGCGAGGGATCGAACTGTGTTTATCGCGGACTAAACATCTCGTATTCAGCGTGGAAGTGAAGAACACGCGTGTGGGAGTGAACGTCCCACGCCCCATCCGTGAAGAGTCCGAAACAGCACTGAGCCCTGCCCCGTGTGAGGATCGAACTCACGACCTTCAGATTATGAGACTGACGCGCTACCTACTGCGCTAACGAGGCTGGACGACGGCTGAGCTGCAGTATGAACTCACACGATATGATTTCAAATCAATCGGTGAGATCCACACCATCCGCTGTCACAATCCTGTCAACATCCAGGCTGTTACTGAGGTGCCTCTCTGTTTTGGAGACTCAAATGGATTTCAAGTCCAGCGACTTAACCACTCGGCCACGACTACACGCACAAACCTACCTTCTCCCGAACTGACACAGGCTCGTTCCCGCATCATTTCCAACCCAAAATCTCTCTGCGTGATTAATTTGCTATTTCTGTCTCTCTATATCGATCATCACCAGCTGATTCACTAAGAAAACAAGAGGTAGGAAAACTCAGCGGTAGATATGTGTCTCACGAGGCCGGTTAGCTCAGTTGGTTAGAGCGTGGTGCTAATAACGCCAAGGTCGCGGGTTCGATCCCCGTACGGGCCAGTGAGTCTCATCTTCACACACCCACTATTTCTAGTCTATCGACGCAGAAATACACATCATTATGAAAAGACGACCTATAAATCAATCAAAATTACTTCCACTTCTCTTTATTGGTGGAAATCGCAGAAATTAACGGAATTGTTTCATCTTCGGATGAACTTCCAAAAAGATTCTTCCGGGTTACAGGCGGGGATACTCACCCCTATACTAACGAGGAGCGGGAGCTCTGTTTCCTCTCAGGAGACGTTTCCTCTCGGGGCTGATATTTCAGGATTTGGCGATTTGGCTTTCATTTCGATTATCTTCAGAAACTTGTTCCCAGCTGTGGAACCGCTACTGCTCCCCCACAGAGGCTACTATCACGTTCGGAATCGATTATTTCAGCTTCGGTTTTGAGTTTTAAAACGCGTTAAGAAGTCCTTCCGACAGAGCATGGGCCAGGTGAGAGGAAATGGTGTTTTCACCGGGTCTCGGATGTGTAAAGACGCCTATAAACTGTTAGTGAGTAATATAAATTCATTAATGGTGAAGTAATTAATTTCAGTTTGTAGTCTATTTCTGTTGTTTCCGCTCTTGATGAAACCAGACAGTTGAGCCACTTTTAAAGACACAACTACACTAACGAGGAGCGCGTGTCTACCGCTGAGCGAGAGATCTGTTCACTGTCAGGAGACATTTCCTCTCAGGGCTGATCTTTTAGGTTTCAGCGTTTAGTTCATCTTCATCCTTCTTTTTGCAGGAGATTGTAATAACAATTACGGATTAAAAAAAATCTAACTCAGATTTTCGAAAAACTTCTAAAAGTTGACCGACTGCCCCTTTGGAAGGGAAATGTATATAAGATCTCTCTCCCTGCTTCAGAAACTGTCATCACACTGGAGAGAAGTTACACGTGTCCATATGCGCTTCTGACAGGAATCACAATAACATCGCAGTGAAAGCAAATGGCGTTTTCACCTGTTTAATTGCACGTTATTGTTGGAAAATGCAACGGAATTCGTTATTCTTCTGATATGAGTTTAAACAAACGTTTAATTGTAAGTGAAGTCAGCTTGTTAAAAATGAAACCAGCGCCCCGTCGCAGAAACGTACCCCGGTCTCCCGCGTGAAAAGCGGGGATCCTCCTGTGCGCCATACTGACGGGGAGCGACCGCGGTGAAGTTAGCTTGAAGCTCGAAAGCGATTTTGGCCTGTAGCGTTTTCACGAAATCCCCTAGAGTTACGAGAACGATATTTAGGAATATAAATTTATTATAATTCTGAGAAGTATAGGACTGACCTCTTTAACAACGCACGATGTGTAATTCTGCGTCTGTGAATTGAGAAACAGAGATGTCTGTTTTATAAAAGGCGAGAGAGTGGCATTCAAATCTGCCGCAGATGCGCTGGGTTATATAAGCAAAAAAATGTTTATGAAGAAGGTGAAATACTGCTGTGTATTTTCCTCTTGTTTAGCCGCCACTGCCGGCTATACACAGTATGATAATATTGCAAATATCGTATTATCTTCAGCTGCAAACAATTCCTTATAGTTACAAAATTTCACCTTAATATTCCATGTTAAGTGGATTTAAAGATGATAAACAGTAGGAAAACAGGTTAAATGAAGATAATCGTTTCATCAACATCTACCGCTCCACGAGCGCTTTAGACTTTAACTTCAACACAGTGATCACTCGGCACTACTACACCGCGCTCAGTGATGACTGGGCTCTGTCTACATTAGACATGCGCTTTCACAGCCTAGCCCACCTGCTCAGGACCTTCTCACTGTCTCTAAAGAAGAATTACACGTCACTGTGACAAGCCTGTCTTAGAAGTGCTCTGTGCTCTGTTTACAACAAAAACCACAGCCCGCTTGAGTCTAGGTCTTACTGACAGAGAAATGTATTTTTTGAAATTCTGGGGCTAAACTTTTATTGTGTTGTTTTGTTGTGCTTCAGTCATCTGTTTGACCTTCCTCGCGGGGAAATTATAAAGACTCTACAGTTCGGACACCTACTCTGATATTTCGATCTTAAATTAAGGTCTGCTTCTTTTGACGGTCTTATTATGCAAAGAGTGTAAGACCCAAGTGCTCGTTTATTAAAGTCCGAGATCCTGACCGATTTGACTTTATACCGATAATTGCAGCAAATTAATGAAGAAAAGAGAAACACGAGAAAAAAACTGCTGCACACATGTGGCCAGTCTTAATGAGCTGTTGCTGTCAGACGTGTTTCTGTGTTAAACGCACAAGGACAAAACCAGCCCGGAGACTCCGATCGAGCACTGGGCTGTGCTTTTCTCCCTTGGAAAGGTCACGCATTCCGCGAGGTAGGCAAGAACACGCGTGTATGAGCGAACAGGACCCACCTGGCACGAGTGAATGACCCCCCCGCGAGCTCACTGGCAGGAGAGAGGGGAAGGGTGGGCTCGTTGGTTTAGTCCAAGCGAACGGCGCGAGTCTCACTGCACTGGTCTGTCTCCGGTCTCTGGGCGCGAAGAACACGTGTGAAATTTGAGGGGCAGCTTGTCGCAGGGCTCGTTGGTCTAGGGGTATGATTCTCGCTTTGGGTGCGAGAGGTCCCGGGTTCAAATCCCGGACGAGCCCGTCTTTTTTTCTATTATTGTAGGAAGCCCTCCTCGGGAGCACAGCAGAGCGAGTTTCGTGAGGTTATAGCCAGGTGCTGCAGCTGACGGGCTGACTGCTGGTTTACAAGATCCGGTGGTGGAGACACCTTCACCTCTAAGAGTTTATCTGCAGCTCTCATGTATCATTATTTTAAAAAGGTGTGAGTGGACACCGAGCATCATAGCGAGGGATCGAACTGTGTTTATCGCGGACTAAACATCTCGTATTCGGCGTGGAAGTGAAGAACACACGTGCGTGAGTGAACGTCTCACGCCCCATCTGTGAAGAGCCCAAAACATGATTGATCCCTGCCCCGTGTGAGGATCAAACTCACAACCTTCAGATCATGAGACTGACACACTACCTGCTGCACTAACGAGGCTGGATGATGGCTGCTTGCCAGCTCATGTCGAAATGAACATTATATATATGAACATTATTTTCGTGTGACTGTTGTAACAGACCATATTCCCCCAAAAGATTAAAACGCCGTGCTGAAGAAAAGGGAAGATCTCATCTTCATAACTCACCGGTAAAGAGACCAGAACACCACGCGAAGTCAATAAAGCGCATTAAACTGATGACCACAAAACTTTGAAACGTACATCTGGCAAACAACGTTCAGAAATGGAGTAAAAAGCAAGCGTGAGTTATAACTAAGCAGTCTGAGTGTGGGTCGTGTCATGGGTGACGGGGGAAAAGTCTCTCCCACTTTCATCATTCCATCCCGAGAGTGTTTGTCCTCTCTAGTACATAGAGCGCAAAAGCTGTAGGATGCGGGCATCATCCCGCTATCTCTCGCATGCTAAGCGAGCGCTCTACTATTTGAGCTAATCCCCCTTCCTGTGTTAAAGATCAGCTCCCTCCCGTGCACATTAAATCCCTCACGAGTCTTCTGCGCGATCGCACACTCGTGAAAAACACACTTGAAATCAAAGCACTCACGACCTCTCTGGCTCGTTGGTTTGAGTTTGCTGTTTGGTTGCAAGAGATCCCGGCCTCAAATCCTGTCTTATTCCATGATTACAAGAACATATGTCCAGCTCTGTTCGTATTTTCTGCTTTTATGAAACGACTCCTGACACACTGCGATTTTCTCATGTTGGTTTTTTAGAGTACATCTGATTGACTGGTCTTCTCTCTTGCAGGGAGATGGGACTCTTCAGTGAGGGAGTCTCCCACTTGTGTGTAATTAGCAGGAACCGCAGAAGCCCTGAATCAGAACATTTCTAGTGCTGTAATTGAGCAGGAAGTCCAAGCGGTAAAAGCGTTGGACTTAAGATCCAAGAGACATAAAAACCACGTGGGTTTCATCCCCAGTCCTGGTAGACTTTCCTTAATTAAGGAGCAAGTAAAGGTTTATTCTCTGCTGAGAAGAAAACAAACACAATGTTTCGACCGTGGAGCCTTCTTCGAGTGTCTAGAATTACACGTCATTGTGACAAGACTATGCTCTGTGCTCTGTTTACAACAAAAACCACATCCCGTCTAGGTCTTACTGAAGGAAAAATGTACTTTTCTCTGTATTTTTGGAAATTCTTGGGATAAACTTTTGAAGAAATGTTGATTTGTAATTTGTCCATTTTTAACTCGGCTAAAAACACTTTTTCTAGATCTCCTTTTCCATCTGTCTGTGCTACTGCTCCTCCTCACACACTACTAACACGTGTAGAATCAGTTGTTATTCATGAGGTTTCTAACGCTGGAAATTCTTTCAACTGAGCTTGGGACAAGTGAAAGCACACGGTAATTCGTACATCATCTATACACATTTTCATTCTCATTTCTGTTACCAGTAAGTGACCAACGACCAACAACAGACTCGTGCTCCTCGTTAGTATAGTGGTGAGTATCCTTCCCTGTCATGCAGATGACTGGGGTTCATTCCCAATGAGGAGACAGATAACTTTTTAACTACCTCACTTCAGTTTAAAAAAAAACCCAACGTTTTAACTCCGTTAATTGTTAATTTACGTTAATTCTATGAATTGATTACTTAGACACGTGTCCAATAACATGACTTCTCTTCTTACGGGTGAGTAATTGCAAGAGTTTGAGCCCCGTCCATGGTGAAATGCTAAACAATCGGCAATCTGTGCAGGAAGGAGCCCCTCTGAAAAGAGCACCAGGGCACAAGCTCGTCTTTAATCCCATTGACGTTCTTCACTAGAGGCATGGGGTCGAACCACACTTCTCACACGCGCTTGCTTCCCCTCGTGTGTGAAAGTGTTTTATGTGTGATTGAAAATGAAACAAACTCCAGTCTCCGGTTAGAGCTGAAACAGCAATCCAGAACATGCCGCCCGCTTGAGTCTAGATCTGACCCAAAAATAAACTCATTTCATTCTTTATTATTGGACATTATTTTTTTAATTAGTAACTTAATATGCAGGACACACTAATATAGGATTCTGACGTTGTCGATCTGCTATTTGTATATAAGTGAATGTCGCTATTGAATTGATGGAAAGATCAGTGGGTTTGGTTTTCTCCTGTTCACCACAGAAGTCCCGCCCTTGGTTCTTACGACCCGCCGCCTCCGTCTCTGTCCCGATCCGAAGCAGTCGGTTCAGTTCGCCTGGGGTTCCGATCCAGACTCGGACCTGAAAGAGCTCTTCTTTTCTTTCACACGTAGTGATCAAAACTCTCAGGGGGAACTTTCACAGTTAATGATGTTTTCAGGAACAATAATCACACATCACGGGAACAAGTAAACATTTATTCCTGCTGAAAAGAGAAGAGAAGACACAACGTTTGGGCTGCGGAGCCTTCTTCGGGTGTCGGGAACGGATCATCAGTCACTGTCGATCATTAATTGCATTTCAAAAATCACACACAGTTACATCTCACAAAACATCTCATTAAAATCTGTACTTCCACAGGAATGGGCAATGAAGCAACAACAAGGTGACACCTTCAACACCGGAACTGGACACCGGTCCATCTCGGGTCACAGTAAATTTATTACTGAATAAAATCTGTAATTTCACAAGAATTATTGATGAAGCAGAAACACATTAATTGTCATCTGACCTGAATGAATCCCTTGTGAATTGTGAGCCCCAGTGGCCTAATGGATAAGGCACTGGCCTCCTAAGCCAGGGATTGTGGGTTCGAGTCCCATCTGGGGTGTCTCCTCTTAAGAGTTCTGTGATGAGTGAACAACTTGACTGTGTATGTTCATGATTTTTTTTTATATGTAGTGCCTTTAAAAGTGGCTTCTCTAAGCACTTTATAGAATGACCACAACAATAAATGTCTACATGGGTTCAATCCCCACTCCTGGTAGACTCTTGTTATGAACTTGAGTTTTTAATCCACTTCATATGAGGTCAAATCAAATCCACTCAAAGTTTATTTATCAAATGCACAACAATACGGTGTGCAGCAGTAGTTGCTGGCAATGAAATGTCTTTTTCTGTGAGCTCACAAAAATTACAAGAATCACAAAAATTCACAAAAACACAAAAATCACAAAATTGAGGTTACATTTGTAGTGTTTCATAGCCGTTCAGGGACGCCAAATATGTAACCATAGTGGCTCTCTGAATGCACCAGTTCTGTAGGGTTTGGGCATTTACTGAGACAATTATTAATTGTAGCAGTAAATCACAAAGTTGATTCTTTTGATGGCTTTAGAATCCAACCATGCGACATAACTCAAACAACGCACACACACAGGTACTAATACACGAGGATACATTTATTAATACATAGAATATGCATATAAACCTAACAGATCTTATCGAGAGGGTTATCAGAATACAAAAGATATATATATTCAATCAGTTACGAAGTGTTACACATATCAAGAGGACATACGTTCAGTATATCATTCATTAAGACCGTTTCGTAAATGAACTTGGTTATAACTTCTACATTAGATACTCAAAACAAGTACATAACTCTTAGGAATTAAATTGATATCAACTGGTTGGGATAACAATTGAATTCTCGAGCTGTAATGCATTGAAGTTGAATACTCATCCAATTTCTGGGGATTCAGATCTCCTGCAGGCACAAACAATCAGCTGCAGGCTTGTTGCTGTCCAATCCGCGCTCTCTGGCTCCGTGCCAGGCTGTGCTGTGCGGCTTGCGATGGTGCGCTGCTGATGCTCACTGACCGGCTAGTTAGTGTTGGCTTTAACTAGCAAAGTTTGTGCACAGGAGAAAAGATGACTGTGGATCCCAGCAAGTCAGGAAGAGGACCGGTTCGTTCCTGATGAAGAGCTAGTTCTGAATAGTGATTCAGCTGTCCACAGTTCTGACCTGTCCACGAGGCCTGCTGCTGGTTACTCTCTGGCAACCTCCACTCTAGACTCTTAGAACAAAGGAAAGTTCTGGCACTCGGACACACTGGCCGTTCCGTGGTTGTCCGGGCTGAGTCTCAGGATGGTCAGGAGGCGCGCTGCGAGAATGTCCTGCCCTTGGGAGCCTTCTGCTCCTGGGCCATCCTGCCCTGGAATTCTCCTTTGAATTCCCTTTAGAACAGTCCACAGAAGTCCACTCCTGAATCTTACTGAATCTCCCGAATCTGAATCTCGTTGAATCTGAATCTCTCAGGCTCTCTGTGTTGCCTGTTTTTACCTGGAGGAACTTCAGCTCGTTGATTGGCTGAAAGTTCCATGGGCATCAGAGTCCCACGTGGGTTACTCAGCCCTACCAGTCCCTGATTGGTTGATCAAGGTGAGATATGAGTCACTTAGTCCTGACACTTAGTAATGCAGTCCAGATGTCCATCCGGCACTCCCTAGACTGATAGGCGCCAGTGGATGACCATTGATCATGATAGCCAGACTTAGCTAAGTGCATCCGCCTTTGGGAGCTGTCCTAGGAAACCTTAAATCACCCTGCACTAATGGTCTCTCTGTGGCTGCACCACAGAGATGAACAGAGAAATGGGGCCTCATTTGGGAAGCTCAGAAACACTTAATTCTGCCTTATTATTAAGCCTCGCCGCTACATATCCCCCCTTTTTGAAGGTCACGAGGTCCTGAGGCGTTGTTGCCTTCAAAACAAAACAGAGTTAAGTGATGTCCCTTGCCATTAGAACATTAATCTTAAATGTCTACATTACTCCTCGAGAATTCATACCGGAACCAGCATTGGATACAAACAGGATGAATAACATCTGGAGTATGTATAAACACGGTAGGAGACATTATCTAAGTCTAGGAATTACACATCAGGAAGCTCACTGTCAATTTCTGATACCTCTGTAGTAGATATTTGGGGAGAAGTCACTTCCTTTCTTTTGACATGCTACCTTTGACTCATTCATGCTACCCGGAGTACATCTTGATGTGAGAGTACATCATTCAGAGTACACTGTCAGTCATGATCCAGCTACCTGGCAGTAGTGTTACAATAACAACAGTTCCTGTTCCCAGCCCCCCGATAAACCACAACACCTGTGTTGGGTATCTGCTAGGGTGGTTTGGAGGTTTGTTCCATTAAAGCAAACTAAACTACCTGTACCTCTTCAGGGCTTACTGTTTCTTGGATTTCTATCCAATTCAATAGTGTGGCACCTGAAGGCATCCAAGACCTCAAGTTTGGTCTTATATTGTCTGGTTCCAGACCGTACAGTATTAAGTTCAAGAACACTGTGGCCTCCTCGGGAACTTGCAGGAAAACTGTTTTGATTAGGTAGCTGCATTGCGGTAGCTGTATCATGCCTGTCACAAGTCATGGTGACAGTTAAATGTGGTGTGTTGACCAGCCATTTACGTCCCACCTGCTCTTCATGGGGTTCATTAACCTCCCTCTGCCCATTAGTAGCTTTACACCCTTCATTGGTGAATCGTTTAGACACAGCCAATGGATAGCTTTGGTAGCCATACCCATCTCAAGATTTGGAACCAAATTCAATCTTGGATTGCCTTCTGGGTGAGCTATGAGCAATGGGGTTAATGTCACACACTCCTCTACTGAGAAGAGTGGAATCAAGTGGGTTGGGATTTGTGCCGTGGTTAGACTGGCTACAGTGGCACTAAACTCCCTTAACAGGTCTTGTGTCAACATTCTGGCCTGTTGCACACAAGCATAAACCCACTGTATAACACCAACAATCATGTCCACTGGTTGGGGAATAAGGTTTAACCCTGTTGCATAGGAAGTTGCCTGTAGGGTTTTCCCTAAGCTTTCCAACTTTTGCTGCTGTCGATACAGTCTGTCACTACCCTCTGGCATCTCTGACACCTGCCTTCTTGGGGCAGTCAGGGTGAGAGTGCCAGTAGCACACAAACCTACCAGAAAAAGCAAACGTGCAACAGTGGTGGCAGGAATCAGTCTTCCCAAAAGTCTTTTCGGGTGGCTGATCCCAGTCATCTCCTTCTGAGTGACTGTTGCCTTTCTAAGCTGGCGCAGCGTGTACATGGTGTCTTTCTCAGTATGCCATGTGGCATCTTGGGCACCAACATCCTGGAAATCTGGGGAGATCTGACACAGCTGCTGATGCTGCTCCTCCATTTCCAGGGCATCTGCTTTTTCAATTTGTTCATGCCTGTGCTCTAGGAACCCTGCAGGGGGCGGTGCAGCGGTGGAGCATGCCTGACCCTCGGCTGAGTGGTCATCTGGAGCACCTGAGTGATCTGGGATTGTTACCCCATTCTCACTGTTCAGGTCCACCCTGCACACTTCCTGATTGAGGAATCCCTCTATCGGCATGTTTACAATCGTTCGCTGGGCGTGGGTGTAGGACACCTGCTCGCTCCCCCCTTCCCTCGCTAGGGGTTCAGGGAGCTGCCCCAGCACTGGGATAGCTAGTTCACTGTCTTCGAACTCGCTATCACCCACCAGGCCCATGTCAGTGCAGGCGGGGATTCTGACACCCCTCTTTGCGATGTCCTGCACTGACAGGCGGGTGGCTTGACCATCCAGCTCCAGTCTGGGTGAACCACTGTTGGTCAGACTCAGACTGACAGACTGAGCTGGTGGCTGTAAGAAAACCAGCTCGGCTTTCATTCCCTGTCCCTTGTGGGGGACTGGGTGTGTTGGAAACCCTGCCGTTGAGGCAGGAACAATCAGGTCAGTCTCACTCACTACCTGGTAGTTGTGAGAAATAATGTTACCTGACTGCAGGTTCCCTGGGTCACAGCAGAGGGAATCGGCATCTGGGATCAGGTGTGTCCACAGCGCAGTAGTCTCAGCGTCCAGCTGGACCTCCTGTCTAACCTGTGAATGTTGCACCAGGGGCACCTGGTGGTGGCCCCATGACAGCTGCTCAAGCAGATCCTCACTAATAGAGGACCTCTCAGGGCTAAGGGTGAGGGCTACATCACCAACCTGCTCTCCTGCCATCTGGATCCCTTCCACCACTGCAGGGTGGTGGTCCTGACCCCTCTTGGGTGCCAGGGTGCACAGGGAAAGCTCCTTTTCATCGCCAGGTGGGGAGATCTGCTCCTCTTTAGGGATGTAAAAGGGGTGTGCTTTACCTGGTGGATCAGGCGGCTGCTTGGAGCACCGCTCCTGTGGCATGGAGGCTGTTGTGACCTTGGCCAGGGCACGACTTCCCTGTATATCTGGGAAACAAGATAATATTTTTATTTCTTGTCCAGAGGGAACAGAAGGAATCTCCACATAGGCTTCTGTGTTCGGTGGGCACTGTGTGAGCACAGTCTGCCTCTTGGCCCCCCTTTCCTTCTGTACAGAAGGCTTAGGAGCCTTGACCTGTTTCCACACTTTGCCTTTCTGGTGATCCACCAAAGGTTCCACTCTGAGTCGCATGCCCTTTTCTTTTTCAACCCGTTTGAGCTTGCCGTGTGACATCAAACACCTTTCAACCTCAGTGTCAATCAGTGTCTCACTGGGTAAGACATCTCCCATGGCAGCCTTGAGGTAAAAGCTTCCTGCTTTTCCTCTGTGTTTTACTGCCTGCTCTGTGACTTCAGGGGTGGAGTCAGCACTCGCTTGGGAGTGGCCGACCTCATCCAGGCAGGAACCCTTCCGCTCAATCAGATAGACTGAGGGAGTGGGAGGGGGCGGGTCTCCGCCTCCTCCAGTGGAGAGTATCAGCTCATTCACGCTTCCGGCAGCCTTGGGGAGCGGTTGTTCCTGTCCTAATAAAGCTTGTTCAAGCCTGGCCAGGCGGGCGGCTACTGAATCCTTTTGTTCAGCTTTATCTAGTCCTTTCCCTCCCCCGGTGTTCTCATGGCACTTAGGACGCTGGGTGCGGTCCTGTGTGCCTGCTTTGGAACGGGGCTTAGCCAGCTCAGGAGCCTGTGCTCCTTCGAGCAGGAGGGAATTAACCCTGCTGGCTCTGACGGCGAACACAGTCGCTTTAGCAGCTTTTTGCTCAGAGCGACTTTGGACATCATACTCCCAGGCTTTCTGCACGAATCTTTTAATATCAGTCATTTTCATGGTCTGTGCATCTGTATGCATTAAGATCATCTTTCTGACTGATGGGTGGAGATTCGCAATGAATAAACCCTTGAAATGTATGTTCTCTTCGCAACCCTCATCATTTCGCCCTGCAAAATAAGTTCGTCTAAGTCTCTCGTAATATTCGCGAGGGGACTCTGCTCTCTCGTGCTTAATGTTAAGGGCGGCGGCTATCGCGGCAGTCGGATCAATAAACGCACTGTATTCCTCGATAAGTGCATGACAAAGCTGTTCAAAGTCATTACAGACTTCTTTCATCTGCCTAGCCATCCACTCATGTACAGCTCTGCTGGTAGTTTTCCTGACCAGAAGCACTTTCTCCTGTTCTGTGGCGTTTGGCAGGAACTGCAGGTTATACCTGAGGTCTTGAATATAACTCTTGATATTATTCTCTGACACTGCGGGGTCAAATCTCTCTACGTCCTTCGCTAGCTCTCTCAGAGAATGGAGATTTATTCTTCTAGCTTCTCCGCTGACGGAGATATGGAAGAGATCGTGGTCAGACTTGTCGCTGCTAGAGAGAGTGCTTAATAGCGACTCGAATTCAGACCTTTTAGCAACCATCGTTAAACTTAAAGAGTATTACTTTTAAGCACGAAATCACAGTTTTACCACAGAAAACCACAAGATCAAGTATGCAATCAACCCTGTAGATTGCAAAAGATCACAAAACAATCAAGCACTGCTTAAAGAGCAAGGGGAACTTTTTTCCTTTCGGCTTTCAGCACACTGTATTGTCGTGTATGAAACCCGCGGCGTTTTATATGAATTATTCCGCTTGGTTGATTCATTTCAGTCTTGCCACGTCCACCCAGGGACGCCAAAAATGTAGTGTTTCATAGCCGTTCAGGGACGCCAAATATGTAACCATAGTGGCTCTCTGAAGGCACCAGTTCTGTAGGGTTTGGGCATTTACTGAGACAATTATTAATTGTAGCAGTAAATCACAAAGTTGATTCTTTTGATGGCTTTAGAATCCAACCATGCGACATAACTCAAACAACGCACACACACAGGTACTAATACACGAGGATACATTTATTAATACATAGAATATGCATATAAACCTAACAGATCTTATCGAGAGGGTTATCAGAATACAAAAGATATATATATTCAATCAGTTACGAAGTGTTACACATATCAAGAGGACATACGTTCAGTATATCATTCATTAAGACCGTTTCGTAAATGAACTTGGTTATAACTTCTACATTAGATACTCAAAACAAGTACATAACTCTTAGGAATTAAATTGATATCAACTGGTTGGGATAACAATTGAATTCTCGAGCTGTAATGCATTGAAGTTGAATACTCATCCAATTTCTGGGGATTCAGATCTCCTGCAGGCACAAACAATCAGCTGCAGGCTTGTTGCTGTCCAATCCGCGCTCTCTGGCTCCGTGCCAGGCTGTGCTGTGCGGCTTGCGATGGTGCGCTGCTGATGCTCACTGACCGGCTAGTTAGTGTTGGCTTTAACTAGCAAAGTTTGTGCACAGGAGAAAAGATGACTGTGGATCCCAGCAAGTCAGGAAGAGGACCGGTTCGTTCCTGATGAAGAGCTAGTTCTGAATAGTGATTCAGCTGTCCACAGTTCTGACCTGTCCACGAGGCCTGCTGCTGGTTACTCTCTGGCAACCTCCACTCTAGACTCTTAGAACAAAGGAAAGTTCTGGCACTCGGACACACTGGCCGTTCCGTGGTTGTCCGGGCTGAGTCTCAGGATGGTCAGGAGGCGCGCTGTGAGAATGTCCTGCCCTTGGGAGCCTTCTGCTCCTGGGCCGTCCTGCCCTGGAATTCTCCTTTGAATTCCCTTTAGAACAGTCCACAGAAGTCCACTCCTGAATCTTACTGAATCTCCCGAATCTGAATCTCGTTGAATCTGAATCTCTCAGGCTCTCTGTGTTGCCTGTTTTTACCTGGAGGAACTTCAGCTCGTTGATTGGCTGAAAGTTCCATGGGCATCAGAGTCCCACGTGGGTTACTCAGCCCTACCAGTCCCTGATTGGTTGATCAAGGTGAGATATGAGTCACTTAGTCCTGACACTTAGTAATGCAGTCCAGATGTCCATCCGGCACTCCCTAGACTGATAGGCGCCAGTGGATGATCATTGATCATGATAGCCAGACTTAGCTAAGTGCATCCCCCTTTGGGAGCTGTCCTAGGAAACCTTAAATCACCCTGCACTAATGGTCTCTCTGTGGCTGCACCACAGAGATGAACAGAGAAATGGGGCCTCATTTGGGAAGTTCAGAAACACTTAATTCTGCCTTATTATTAAGCCTCGCCGCTACACATTTTTGAAATTGAATAAAACTCAATGTGAGTAGAGCTGTTATGTGTCCATGGTGTATGCAGTATATACATGTAGTGCACTTATGCTGAATATAGTGAGAATTGTGTGTCCATGTAGCCATTACAGGTGATTTGCTAAGGAGCTACAGGTTGGCTATTTAGCAGTCTTATTGTCTGGAAGTAGAAGCTGTTCCATAGTCTGTTAGACTTGGACCGAATGCTTTGGTACCGTTTACGGACTACAAACTGCAATTTGTGCCAAGCCATGCAGAGTCTTACAGGTGAGCATGAGGATCTTAAAGTCCACATGGAATTGGACAGGAAACCAGTGCAAGGACTCCAGGACAGGAGTAATGTGATCACTTGCATTAGACCTGGTCAGGATTCTGGCTGCTGAGTTTTGGACATACTGGAGTTTGTTCACTGTGGATTTAGATACCCCAGCGAGTGGAGGGTTACAGTAGTCGGTTTGGGAAAACAGAAAGTAGTTAATTGCAGTTTGTAGTCTGTTTCTGTTGTTTCTGCTCTTGATGAAGAACAGTCGCAGGTGGGAGCGTCTCTCTGAGGAAGAGTCCCGTCACCCCGCAAGAGAGAAGACCAGTCGATCAGATGTGCTCTGACACGGCAACATGAGGAAAGCTGTGTGTCACGAGTGACACAGAGGGATCCCCTACCAGATGAAATGGTACACTAAACACAACTTTCACGACCTGTGAAAAGTATCACAACCTCTACATAAACGCATCAGTGAGCTCATTATTTTTTTCTGACACTCAGCGTTTTGATTGATGCGCAATTACGCACCATCTGGAACACTGGGGGACAGCTGTGTACATACAGACGTTCACAATGCGAGAAATACTGCTCACTGGAGTTTACTGCGAAAAACCTGTATCTGACCATAGGAAACAGAACAGCACAGTCTCCAGTTACCCAGACTGTAAACACGGGAATAAAGCTTTGTTTGATTACTGAAACCCTTTCTGTATGTCCTGTTTTCATTCAAGTAGGGGTCAACTATATTCACAATACTGCTGACAGCAGGAAAATTCCCATTCTTTACTCAACAGCTTTTTAAAAACAGCACCCATGATGTTCAAACTGATTTTTTTACACAGAAGACTGACACAGCTTTGCGTTGTGAATCTCTGGTGGTGGTTTTAAGGAATGTAGCACTGTGCACTGGGATAGGGGGGTGCTGTTCACAAGGCAATAGCATTTAAACTACAGCACCCACAATGCTCTAACCAAGAGTTTTACACACTAGGCAGGCCCCCTGACCTTTCACATCCTTGCTTTGGTTTGTGAAACTTTATTCTTTTTTAAGTTTTTTAAGTTAGCACTACAGGTAATTTACTGGAATAGTGGGGTCTTATTCATGACTCAATAGGTTTTTAAGCACAACACCCACAATGCTCTAACCAAGTGTTTTACACACTAGGAGGCCCCCTCACCTTTCACAGCATTGCTTTGGGTTGTGAAATTTTTCTTTATTTTTATATGATTTTGTCGGCACTAATAGACAGACAGTACATGGGGATAGGGGGTGCTGTTCACGAGTCAGTATCACTATCTAACACTCTACGAGCGCCACCTAGCGATGGTCTTTGGAGAGTGAATCAGCGCTGCGCTACCGGCGCTGTGAGATGAGAAATGACGCGCGTTCTGAGTGACGCCTTATTCCTCTCAAAGACGATACTGAGGCACCTCTCTGTACCCACAACTCTCCCCTGAAGTAGACCTGTCAGCCGACGTTATCAGCAACCGGTCGAGTTCAAGCGCAGGATCACGAATGACGAGAACTGTGACACAGAGAGACTCCCTGTCAGATAAAATGATACGACAGACATGCAACCCAGTCAGATAGGAATTTAAATGTTAACAGGGACATTATTTGAATTTACCATAAAGCATCATGTAGTTAGCAGGTGTTGAACTGCACAGTGTGACCCCGATAGATTTTTACTCCATGGCCTTAACCACTCAGCCACGACTACACACACAGCCTCACCTTCTCCAGAACTCATTCCCGCATCATTTCCACTCGAACCTGCTCATTCCCCGATTAATTAGCTATTTCTATAATCGATAAAGAAAAGCTGTGTGTCAGCAGTGGGATTCAAACCCACGCTTCCAGGGAAAACTACGACCTGAACACAACACCTTAGACCGCACGACCATCCTAACTACTAACTGCTCCGCCAGCCGATCCCATCAGCCACCAGGACCCCACTACGGTCCTCGAGTATCACACTGGGATTAGAAATACAGCGAGACTCTGGCATTCAGATCTGTCGCAGATGCGCTGGGTTTTATAAGCAAAAAAATGTTTATGAAGAAGGTGAAATACTGCTGTGTATTTTCCTCTTGTTTAGTCGCCACTGCCGGCTATACACAGTATGATAATATTGCAAATATCGTATTAATTTCAGCTGCAAACAATTAATTATAGTTACAAAATTTCACCTTAATATTCCATATTAAGTGGATTTAAAGATGATAAACAGTAGGAAAAGAGATTAAATGAAGATAATCGTTTCACCAACATCTACCGCTCCACGAGTGCTCTAGACTTTAACTTCAACATAGTGATCCCTCGGCACTCCTACACTGCGCTCAGAGATGACTGGGCTCTGTCTACATTAGACATGCTCTTTCACAGCCTAGCCCACCTGCTCAGGACCTTCTCACTGTCTCTAAGAAGAATTACACGTCACTGTGACAAGCCTGTCTTAGAAGTGCTCTGTGCTCTGTTTACAACAAAAACCACAGCCCGCTTGAGTCTAGGTCTTACTGACAGAGAAATGTATTTTTTGAAATTCTTGGGCTAAACTTTTATTGTGTTGTTTTGTTGTGCTTCAGTCATCTGTTTGACCGTCCTCGCAGGGAAATTATAAAGACTCTACAGTTCGGACACCTACTCTGATATTTCGATCTTAAATTAAGGTCTGCTTCTTTTGACGGTCTTATTATGCAAGGAGTGTTAGACCCAAGTGCTCGTTTATTAAAGTCCGAGATCCTGACCGATTTGACTTTATACCGATAATTGCAGCAAATTAATGAAGAAAAGAGAAACACGAGAAAAAAACTGCTGCATACATGTGGCCAGTCTTAATGAGCTGTTGCTGTCAGACGTGTTTCTGTGTTAATAGCACAAGGACAAAAACAGCCCGGAGACTCCAATCGAGCACTGGGCTGTGCTTTTCTCCCTTGGAAAGGTCACGCATTCCGCGAGGTAGGCAAGAACACGCATGTATGAGCGAACAGGACCCACCTGGCACGAGTGAATGACCACCCCGCGAGCTCACTGGCAGGAGAGAGGGGAAGGGTGGGCTCGTTGGTTTAGTCCAAGCGAACGGCGCGAGTCTCACTGCACTGGTCTGTCTCCGGTCTCTGGGCGCGAAGAACACATGTGAAATTTGAGGGATAGCTTGTCGTAGGGCTCGTTGGTCTAGGGGTATGATTCTCGCTTTGGGTGCGAGAGGTCCTGCGTTCAAATCCCGGACGAGCCTGTCTTTTTTTCTATTATTGTAGGAAGACATATCCAGCCCTCCTCGGGAGCACAGCAGAGCGAGTGTCATGAGGTTATAGCCAGGTGCTGCAGCTGACGGGCTGACTGCTGGTTTACAAGATCCGGTGGTGGAGACACCTTCACCACTCGGAGTTTATCTGCTGCTCTCATGTATCATTCTTTTAAAAAGGTGTGAGTGGACACCGAGCATCATAGCGAGGGATCGAACTGTGTTTATCGCGGACTAAACATCTCGTATTCGGCGTGGAAGTGAAGAACCCGCGTGTGGGAGTAAACGTCCCACGCCCCATCTGTGAAGAGCCCAAAACAGCACCGATCCCTGCCCAGTGTGAGGATCGAACTCACGACCTTCAGATTATGCAACTGACACGCTACCTACTGCGCAATGGCTGAGCTCCAGTATGGACTCACACGATATGATTTCAACTCAATCGGTGAGATCCACACCATCCGCTGTCACAATAAATCCCAATCTGTCATTTAGGATCCCAGCCATTCCGGAACAAACTGTTACTGGCTACAGCTGAACGAGTAAGCATTCCACTACATTGTAGTACTGTAGTACACTGTAAAAGATGAGAATGTCTCTGTGATATATTTATTATATTTCTATATTTTATACCGATAAAGAAAAGCTGTGCATGTCAGGAGTGGGATTCGAACCCACGCCTCGAGGGGAGACTGCGACCTGAACGCAGTGCCTTAGACCGCTCGGCCATCCTGACTTCTGACATTGTTGCCACCTGGTCCCATGAGGCACCGCGACCCCACTACGTTTCTCGAGTATCACACTGGTATTAGAAATACAGCGAGACTCTGGCATTCAAATCTGTCGCAGATGCGCTGGGTTATATAAGCAAAAAAATGTTTTTGAAGAAGGTGAAATACTGCTGTGTATTTTCCTCATTTTTAGCCGCCACTGCCGGCTATAGACAATATGATAATATTTCAAATATCGTATTATTTTCAGCTGCAAACAATTCCTTATAGTTACAACATTTCATCTTAATATTCCATATTAAGTGGATTTAAAGATGATAAACAGTTGGAAAGCAGATTAAATGAAGATAATCGTTTCACCAACATCTACGGCTCCACAAGCGCCACCTAGCCATGGTCTTTGCTCAGTGAATCAGCACTGTGCTACTGGCGCTGTGTGATGAGAAATGACTCGCGTTCTGAGTGGCGCCTTGTTCCTCTCCAGGCTGTTACTGAGGTGCCTCTCTGTTTTGCAGACAAATGGATTTCAAGTCCAGCGACTTAACCACTCGGCCACGACTACACGCACAAACCTACCTTCTCCCGAACTGACACAGGCTCGTTCCCGCATCATTTCCAACCCAAAATCTCTCTGCGTGATTAATTTGCTATTTCTGTCTCTCTATATCGATCATCACCAGCTGATTCACTAAGAAAACAAAAGGTAGGAAAACTCAGCGGTAGATATGTGACTCACGAGGCCGGTTAGCTCAGTTGGTTAGAGCGTGGTGCTAATAACGCCAAGGTCGCGGGTTCGATCCCCGTACGGGCCAGTGAGTCTCATTTTCACACACCCACTATTTCTAGTCTACCGACGCAGAAATACACATCATTATGAAAAGACGACCTATAAATAAATCAAAATTACTTCCACTTCTCTTTATTGGTGGAAATCGCAGAAATTAACGGAATTGTTTCATCTTCGGATGAACTTCTAAAAAGATTCTTCCGGGTTACAGGCGGGGATACTCACCCCTATACTAACGAGGAGCGGGAGCTCTGTTTCCTCTCAGGAGACGTTTCCTCTCGGGGCTGATATTTCAGGATTTGGCGATTTGGCTTTCATTTCGATTATCTTCAGAAACTTGTTCTCAGCTGTGGAACCGCTACTGCTCCCCCACAGAGGCTACTATCACGTTCGGAATCGATTATTTCAGCTTCGGTTTTGAGTTTTAAAACGCGTTAAGAAGTCCTTCCGACAGAGCATGGGCCAGGTGAGAGGAAATGGTGTTTTCACCGGGTCTCGGATGTGTAAAGACGCCTATAAACTGTTAGTGAGTAATATAAATTCATTAATTGTGAAGTAATTAATTTCAGTTTGTAGTCTATTTCTGTTGTTTCCGCTCTTGATGAAACCAGACAGTTGAGCCACTTTTAAAGACACAACTACACTAACGAGGAGCGCGTGTCTACCGCTGAGCGAGAGATCTGTTCACTGTCAGGAGACATTTCCTCTCAGGGCTGATCTTTTAGGTTTCAGCGTTTAGTTCATCTTCATCCTTCTTTTTGCAGGAGATTGTAATAACAATTACGGATTAAAAAAAAATCTAACTCAGATTTTCGAAAAACTTCTAAAAGTTGACCGACTGCCCCTTTGGAAGGGAAATGTATATAAGATCTCTCTCCCTGCTTCAGAAACTGTCATCACACTGGAGAGAAGTTACACGTGTCCATACGCGCTTCTGACAGGAATCACAATAACATCGCAGTGAAAGCAAATGGCGTTTTCAACTGTTTAATTGCACGTTATTGTTGGAAAATGCAACGGAATTCGTTATTCTTCTGATATGAGTTTAAACAAACGTTTAATTGTAAGTGAAGTCAGCTTGTTAAAAATGAAACCAGAGCCCCGTCGCAGAAACGTACCCCGGTCTCCCGCGTGAAAAGCGGGGATCCTCCTGTGCGCCATACTGACGGGGAGCGACCGCGGTGAAGTTAGCTTGAAGCTCGAAAGCGATTTTGGCCTGTAGCGTTTTCACAAAATCCCCTAGAGTTACGAGAACGATATTTAGGAATATAAATATATTATAATTCTGAGAAGTATAGGACTGACCTCTTTAACAACGCACGATGTGTAATTCTGCGTCTGTGAATTGAGAAACAGAGATGTCTGTTTTATAAAAGGCGAGAGAGTGGCATTCAAATCTGTCGCAGATGCGCTGGGTTATATAAGCAAAAAAATGTTTATGAAGAAGGTGAAATACTGCTGTGTATTTTCCTCTTGTTTAGCCGCCACTGCCGGCTATACACAGTATGATAATATTGCAAATATCGTATTATCTTCAGCTGCAAACAATTCCTTATAGTTACAAAATTTCACCTTAATATTCCATGTTAAGTGGATTTAAAGATGATAAACAGTAGGAAAACAGGTTAAATGAAGATAATCGTTTCATCAACATCTACCGCTCCACAAGCGCTTTAGACTTTAACTTCAACACAGTGATCACTCGGCACTACTACACCGCGCTCAATGATGACTGGGCTCTGTCTACATTAGACATGCGCTTTCACAGCCTAGCCCACCTGCTCAGGACCTTCTCACTGTCTCTAAAGAAGAATTACACGTCACTGTGACAAGCCTGTCTTAGAAGTGCTCTGTGCTCTGTTTACAACAAAAACCACAGCCCGCTTGAGTCTAGGTCTTACTGACAGAGAAATGTATTTTTTGAAATTCTTGGGCTAAACTTTTATTGTGTTGTTTTGTTGTGCTTCAGTCATCTGTTTGACCTTCCTCTCGGGGAAATTATAAAGACTCTACAGTTCGGACACCTACTCTGATATTTCGATCTTAAATTAAGGTCTGCTTCTTTTGACGGTCTTATTATGCAAAGAGTGTAAGACCCAAGTGCTCGTTTATTAAAGTCCGAGATCCTGACCGATTTGACTTTATACCGATAATTGCAGCAAATTAATGAAGAAAAGAGAAACACGAGAAAAAAACTGCTGCACACATGTGGCCAGTCTTAATGAGCTGTTGCTGTCAGACGTGTTTCTGTGTTAAACGCACAAGGACAAAACCAGCCCGGAGACTCCGATCGAGCACTGGGCTGTGCTTTTCTCCCTTGGAAAGGTCACGCATTCCGCGAGGTAGGCAAGAACACGCGTGTATGAGCGAACAGGACCCACCTGGCACGAGTGAATGACCCCCCCGCGAGCTCACTGGCAGGAGAGAGGGGAAGGGTGGGCTCGTTGGTTTAGTCCAAGCGAACGGCGCGAGTCTCACTGCACTGGTCTGTCTCCGGTCTCTGGGCGCGAAGAACACGTGTGAAATTTGAGGGGCAGCTTGTCGCAGGGTTTGTTGGTCTAGGGGTATGATTCTTGCTTTGGGTGCGAGAGGTCCCGGGTTCAAGTCCCGTCTTTTTTTCTATCATTGTAGGAAGACATATCCAGCCCTCCTCGGGAGCACAGCAGAGCGAGTGTCGTGAGGTTATAGCCAGGTGCTGCAGCTGACGGGCTGACTGCTGGTTTACAAGATCCGGTGGTGGAGACACCTTCACCTCTAAGAGTTTATCTGCAGCTCTCATGTATCATTATTTTAAAAAGGTGTGAGTGGACACCGAGCATCATAGCGAGGGATCGAACTGTGTTTATCGCGGACTAAACATCTCGTATTCGGCGTGGAAGTGAAGAACACGCGTGTGGGAGTGAACGTCCCACGCCCCATCCGTGAAGAGCCCAAAACAGCACCGCTCCCTGTCCAGTGTGAGGATCGATCTCACGACCTTCAGATTTCGAGACTGACGCGCTACCTACTGCGCTAACGAGGCTGGACGATGGCTGAGTTGCAGTATGAACTCACACGATATGATTTCAAATCAATCGGTGAGATCCACACCATCCGCTGTCACAATAAATCCCAATCTGTCATTTAGGATCCCAGCCATTCCGGAACAAACTGTTACTGGCTACAGCTGAACGAGTAAGCATTCCACTACACTTGTTGTACACGGCAAAAAAAAAAATCTTGAATCAAAAATTCATAAACGATTTCAGAAGCTTGCTCTTTATTACGTTTCATATTCCTCGCAGTCATGTAAAGTGTATAAATATTAATATGCTGTATACTGTGTATATATATAGTTTCTCATATACAAGTGTGATTTGGGCTTGAAACATGTCATCTGGTAATGGAGCAAACAGCCGGCGATACCGGACAGCCCTTCCCTCCTGTGAGTCCTGTTGAAGCGAAGCTCTGCTGTGCTGTACTGTACTCTCACCCGCTGTGTGCTCGGCACTAACTGGATTATATAATAATGGGTTGAAAGGGACACATTCTGACGTGGGTTTAAATTCAGATTGACTCCTGTGTGTTAGAAAATAAATAAATAATCAATCAATAAATAAATAATCAATAAAATACATCGCAGACGTTCTCCTGTTTTAACAGGTTTCCCATGGAAGGGTTAAGTTACAGTTGTATAAATTGAAAACGTGGCAGTGAGATGTCACACAGATGTTACAGCGGTCAACGCAAAGTCCACACAACATTGCAAGTGAGACAGGAGTCTGTCCTCTCTAGTACATAGAGCGCAAAAGTTGCAAGATCCAGGCATCGATCACGCTTTGAATTGATGGGGAGACAGGTAACTTTTTAACCACCTCACTACAGTTTAAAAAAAACAACGTTTGTTTAAAAGTTCATCTGAAGAATAAACAACTCCGTTAATTGTTATTTTATTGGATTTCTAATCCCTCACCTTAACCACTAGGCCATGACTACACGCACAACCCCTAACCGGCCTCCTATGACATGTTTCCAGCCCTGACTCTGAGCAACTCCGACTGTGGAGATTTCCCACAGACCTGAGACGGGCCAGTGTCTAAATCAGGGCCGGGGAGGGACACACTCTGTCCCACGAATCGCACTCGAGCTCACTGGCAGGAGAGAGGGGAAAAAGGTGGGCTCGTTCGTCTAGGGGTGTGATTCTTGCTTCGAGTGCGAGAGGTCCCGGGTCCAAATCCCGGACGAGCCCCTGTGTGTGCTCTTCCTCCACTTCCACTGTCCTGCGTCCTGACATCGCTGTCTCCCGTGAACACGACTGCAGGAGCCTCGTGAGGACTCCTCACGGGCACAGCGAGAGCTCGAGTCCCTGTCTGAGCCTGGATCCTTCATCTTCTTCACCGTGTGTCGCTTCCTCCCCTCCTGCCGGGCACCGTCACTGCCCTCACGAACTCCAATAATCAAAAAAGAATTTCTAGCTATTATTTATAAAGACACATAAGTGAAAGTATTCCAGACGAAATTTTATATTCATTTTCTCGATTGATTTTTTAGAATAAACAGAGTATCACATGGCACCATGAACAACACGGAAAAAATGTGAACAATCATCACGTCACGACATACTTGGTAGTTAAAAAAAAACTGCAACAATAATATAAAAACTGGAAGAAAGGAGAAGAAAAATGAAAGCAGAGTCCAAACCACACGCCCCTGTCTAAGGATGCCAGTGTCTCTTGGACGCCATAGAATTGAATCAGTAGGAAATGGTATAAAGCTTACTTTGATAAATGTCAGAACCTCCGGCTGTGCTACCGACACTACTCCCTCTTCAGCACTACTAACACCTGCAAAAGAGGCTATTTCAGCTTTTTTGTTGAGGTTTTAAATGCTGAAAAGTGCTTTCAATTTTGCATGGCCCAAGAGAAAACAAATGACGTTCTCATCTGCTCTCGGATGTTTCATCTTCATTTGTTACGGGAGAGTGTTACAAGAAATACAGAAATTTTTAAAAAATCAAAAAATTTGGACTCACGCCTGTAGGACAGCCTTCACTGGGATCAAAGACACGCTTTTGCCCTGGAGCTCTCTGATTGGCTGTGATAATGTAGGGAAAGAGCCAATCAGCTGTTTCCAAACCTTAAACAGTGACATTGGGGTATTTCCACCCAGAGATGATATGAAAGCTTCTCTTATCCGAATCGTAGACATTACCAGTGTCTTTTTGTGTTGTGTTACAGTGTTGTGTTACTGGTTCAGTACAGTGTTATTCTCATAATGTTGTGTTACTGTATTCAGTGCAGTGTAATTGACACAGTGTTGTGTTACTGGTTCAGTACAGTGTTACAGTGTTTTGTTACTGGTTCAGTACAGTGTCATTGTCACAGTGTTGTGATACTGTTTTCAGTTTTGTTTTGTTGTGTTACTGTTATTATGTTGTTTTATTGTGCTACAGTCATCTGTTTGACCTTCCTCTCAGGGAAATTATAAAAACTCTACAGTTCGGACACCTACTCTGATATTCGATCTTAAATTAAGGTCTGCTTCTTTGACGGTCTTGTCATGCAAAGTGTGTTAGACCCATGTGCTCGTTTATTAAAGTCTGAGATCCTTTGATTTGACTTTATATTGTAGCGGCGAGGCTTAATAATAAGGCAGAATTAAGTGTTTCTGAGCTTCCCAAATGAGGCCCCATTTCTCTGTTCATCTCTGTGGTGCAGCCACAGAGAGACCATTAGTGCAGGGTGATTTAAGGTCCTAGGACAGCTCCCAAAGGGGGATGCACTTAGCTAAGTCTGGCTATCATGATCAATGGTCATCCATTGGCGCCTATCTGTCTAGGGAGTGCCAGATGGACATCTGGACTGCATTCCTAAGTGTCAGGAGTAAGTGACTCATATCTCACCGTGGTCAACCAATCAGGGACTGGTAGGGCCGAGTAACCCACGTGGGACTCTGATGCCCATGGAACTTTCAGCCAATGAATGAGCTGAAGTTCCTCCAGGTAAAAACAGGCAACACAGAGAGCCTGAGAGATTCAGATTCAATGAGAGCCTGAGAGATTCAGTAAGATTCAGGAGTGGACTTCTGTGGACTGTTCTAAAGGGAATTCAAAGGAGAATTCCAGGGCAGGACGGCCCAGGAGCAGAAGGCTCCCAAGGGCAGGACATTCTCGCAGCGCGCCTCCTGACCATCCTGAGACTCAGCCCGGACAACCACGGAACGGCCAGTGTGTCCGAGTGCCAGAACTTTCCTTTGTTCTAAGAGTCTAGAGCGGAGGTTGCCAGAGAATAACCAGAGGATCCACCCGAGGTTAGCACCAGCAGCAGGCCTCGTGAACAGGTCAGAACTGTGGACAACTGAATCACTATTCAGAACTAGCCCTTCATCAGGAACGAACCGGTCCTCTTCCTGACTTGCTGGGACCCACAGTCATCTTTTCTCCTGTGCACAAACTTTGCTAGTTAAAGCCAACACTAACTAGCCGGTCAGTGAGCATCAGCAGCGCACCGTCGCAAGCTGCACAGCACAGCCTGGCACACAGCCAGAGAGCGCGGATTGGACAGCAACAGCCTGCAACTGTTTCTTTGTGCCCGCAGGAGATCTGAATCCCCAGAGATTGGATGAGTATTCAACTTCAATGCATTACAGCTCGAGAATTCAATTGTTATCCCAACCAGTTGATATCAATTTAATTCCTAAGAGTTATGTACTTGTTTTGAGTATCTAATGTAGAAGTTATAACCAAGTTCATTTACGAAACGGTCTAAATGAATGATATACTGAACGTATGTCCTCTTGATATGTGTAACTCTTCGTAACTGATTGAATATATACCTTTTGTATTCTGATAACCCTCACGATAAGATCTGTTAGGTTTACATGCATATTCTATGTATTAATAAATGTATCCTCGTGTATTAGTACCTGTGTGTGTGCGTTGTTTGAGTTATGTCGCATGGTTGGATTCTAAAGCCATCAAAAGAATCAACTTTGTGATTTACTGCTACAATTAATAATTGTCTCAGTAAATGCCCAAACCCTACAGAACTGGTGCCTTCAGAGAGCCACTACATTTACATTTTGGCCGGCTATGATTACATATTTGGCGTCCCTGAACGGCTATGAAACATTACAATACCGATAATTAGCAGCAAATTGACAAAGAAAACACAAAACACGACAAAAAACTGCTGCACATACTGCACACATGTGGCTAGTCTTAAATGAGCTGTGTGATCTGTTGCTGTCAGACGTGCTTCTGTGTTAAACGCAGAAGGAGAAAACAGACTGGAGACTCCGATCGAGCAATGCGGCTGTGCTTTTCTCCCTTGGAAAGGTCACGCATTCCACGAAGTAGGCAAGAACACGAGTGTATAAGCGAACAGGAACCGCCTGTGTCAGATGAGCAAAAAAAAGTCCTGGTCCGTATGAGGATCGACCTCACAACCTTCAGATTATAAGACTGACGCGCTACCTACTGCGCTAACGAGGCCAAATATGAACCTAATCTGAAAACGAGCCACTCAGGGTTTTCAACCGTCTGTTCCCTAATCTAGCGATGCTCCCTCATGGATATTGAATCCGCCTTTTGATCTCACCAATACTTTTTCTCCTTGTTTCTGTTGCGAGTCCGTCTTTGAGATCCCACCTCGCTCAAGTCCTTCTGGCTGAAGTGGCCTCCCTGCCTCAGCAGCGAGCCCTCGTCAGCCATCGACACGTCTGCGGCTCGCTTGGCCCTCCGACTCCCGATCTGCTGAGATGAGATTTCCTGAGCCGCGCTTCATGCGGAGAGAAGATGAACAGGAGGCGCAGCTGTTCCACGCCCAACCCGCTCTCTTCGTGCTCAGTTTTGGGATTTCTATCTCTCTATACCGATAATCACCAGCGGATTCACTAAGAAAACACAAAAGGTAGCGAAACAGCCCCACTGTTTCATTTCAAGAGCTGTAGAGTCTCTCCAGCAATCAGAAGTTCCCGCGGGTTTAGATAAATTAAACTTTAATTGACTTTTTTAGACTTCACCCATCAGATGGCTCACAAGAGCCAAACGCATCTGCGAGGACCGTAGCGGTGTCGCAGTGGCTCATAGGACTGGCTGGCAACTATGTCAGCAGTCCGGATGGCCGAGTGGTCTAAGGCACTGTGTTCAGGTCACAGTCTCCTCTGGAGGCATGGGTTCAACTTCCACTCCTAACACACAGCTTCTCCAAACCTTTATAAATATATAGAAATATCAACTTAATCATGAAGAGAGTGGGTTGGAGTGGAAATGATGCGGGAACGAACCTGTGTCAGTCCGGGAGAAATTGGGGTCATGTTTGTAGTCGTGGCTGAGTGTTTAAGGCGATTGACTAGAAATCCACTGGCGTCTCTCCGTGGGAATGCTGCCGACTACGTTTACTCGTGGAAAGGAGTTTTGGAGTTTTTGGATACAAACTGAATCGACTGCATTGGAGACCCACCTGAACGACAGTTAGATTACGGATGAGCTGGTGCCTCGCAGCTCCCGGATTGGCTGTGATTATCTCAGTTATGAACCAGCACAATTTAAAAAAATAGATTTGAAACCCCCTTATATCTAAATGGCCAGTTTCCTGTCAGACCTTTAAACGTTTATCTGAAGAATAAACAATTGTGACTTTTTAAACAATTTCCGACAATTAAGAGAAATGCACTTCTTTTTGAGCAAGATCTAGACTCAGGTTTATGAAGTGAAAGTAATTCTGATTTCTTCACACTAAGAAAAGTCTTTTCAAGGAAGAGACAGTGGCCTGTACGGGGATCAAACCCGCGACCTTGGCGTTATTAGCACCACACTGAGCTAACCAGCCCTGTGAAAAACATTTCCAGATCTGACCCTGAGCAAGTCAGACTGTGGAGATCTTCCACAGACCTGAGACGGACCAGCGTCTAATTCAGGGCGGGGGAGGGACACATTCTCAGTCCCAGGAACCGCACAGTAACCAGGACGATCACAGGTCCGAGTTTAAATACCAGAGTGACACCGGCTGGCGAATCCCACTGGTGACACACAGCTTCTGTCATGTTGTTTCATAACCTCGTACCTAGAATACATACTGTATGATTTCAGGATTTATTGAGCCACCGCGACACCACTATGTTCCTCGAGTATCACACTGGGATTAGAAATACAGCAAGACTCCGGCATTCAGATCTGTCGCAGATGCGCTGGGTTTTATAAGCAAAAAATGTTTATGAAGAAGGTGAAATACTGCTGTGTATTTTCCTCTTGTTTAGCCGCCACTGCCGGCTATACAGATGCAGCCATTCAAAATGCGTGCGTTATTTTGCGGCATACCCCGGTGGGCGTGTCGCGGCATCACGCAGTATCACGCAGTGTGACGTGGTTAATCGCGCGTCATTTGACGCTCTGCCGGAAACTATCCGGCGTCACCTTGTAAAACCGCCAGGGGGAGCTTAACCTCTCATGTACAGCATTTGAGCCTTTAATTTTGAACAGTGTATTACAGCATGTTAATCTTCAGTCATTAAAATGTTGGTATATTTTATGAAAGCAAGATTGCTCAGTTGGACAAAAGTACACAACCTACCTTTATCAGAAATATTTATGCATCAAAGCCTTTACCGAAGATATTACTAATAGTATTAATAATGGATGACTTTGGACAAGCTGTATACTCAAAGTATAATTTCTTTAGCACATTTGTACAAGCACTTGGAATCTGTCCAAGCCATACTTTGTCAGGCATTTTGTTTTACTTCAACGGGGATAAAAACTTCCTTGCTTTTAACAGGGCGTTTCATAATTTCTAACTACGAAAATGATTTAAAATGCGACACTTATCATTCAACTAGAGCTCAAAACATCACAAGGATCCTCAAGAGCACAGCAAAGAGTGTATTAAAAGACACTTGTATTTATCAACGCTTTCTTTTCCGTATACCAGATTTTATGGAACCACTTCAGAGGGGTGTCAGCCAGTCAGATTCCAGGAATCGGCACTTTAAAGGAAAAATACACACCGGTATTCCATTTCTCCCTAACGATTTTAAGCATCGAAGTATTTAACTAGCATGTGAAATAGCGTGTGAAAAAGTGGTAGTTTTAAGCTTTTCTGCTAATATAATATGGAATCGATATTGATTTAAATCGTGTTCTGATTTAAATCGCAAACGCGTGTTTAATTATATGTGTTTTTTAATCATAATCAGGCTAATGCAACATAAATTGATACAGTATCTTTGTCTTCTAAGCATCTTAATAAACTTTCAGCATAGCTTTCTACCCGTCAAGATTTATATTTCTTGGGATTTTGGGATCAAACGTGGAAGGATTAGATTATAATCGTTTTTATTTGTCAAATACGTGATTGTATTTCTGAATGTTATGTGACACCTACAGTAGTTCACTGCTTTAAATACATCGAATTAAGAAAGTTATGTGTAGCACTTTAGATCTTTTTTCTGAACCAGGGAAAATCTGATCATGTTTCTCTATAACAATAATAAAAAAAACTTTATTTTACATATCGCCTTTAAAAGTGGCATCTCAAAGCAATACAGTAGATCGAAAAACAGTTAAAAGGGACCAAATTAAATACCAGACAATCGCAAACGCATTTTCAATAAAATTATTTCATTCATTCAGCAGTTTGTGAGAGGAACATCCAGCAGGGAGAGACACACACACCGGTTTTCATTGACAAAATTGTTTTTTTTCAATTCCTTTTGTCTAACAGGAATGTTTTGTTTGTGGACAGACTGTTAGACAAGAGGAAAAGACCGCCTCCTCCTACGAAGCATTAATCGCGTATCTAAGGAAAATTGCAGTATACCTTTGTTCATGCACATCAATATACAGTACAGTATCTCAATTTGTATTTCGATAAAAAAAAAATCGTTTGCCCAGCCACTACTGTTGTTATTGTTTTTATCCTGTAAAGCGTTTTCTTTTTCTGCGTTTTCCATTTCCTTTTTCTGATCACTCGCTTTCTGGATACACATCTCACCTGTCCTGTTCTTTGTTTTCCTGGTTTGCTGATTATGCCTGCTGCGGTCCACTCCTACCCTCACACCTAAAGAATACTATTTTAAATTTCTTGGCGCAGTTCATTAACCCTTGTATGTGCTGTCCGCGCCCAAAATGCATTTAAAAAAAAGTAAAAAACCGCGCTCAAAATGCAATTTAGAGCTTAATAAGATACACTCCACAGGCAAAATTAAAGACGATTAAAATCTGTAATCTTTCCACTTGTACTGTGAGTCATCGGACAGTTTTTGCTTTGTGTAAGGATGGTGAGAAAGCTGTGTTCAATGTATTTAAGGGACTCAAAAGTAAAAGAAGATGCTTCATATTGCTTGACTAATTTTAAAAACCAAGTTATAAATGCAGACGCTCCCTCGGTGCCGCACCGGGTGTAAATATCAAAGTATACATTCCCAACAAGAATTGTACCCATCTGTCATGCAAATAAAACACCTTGAATTGAATTGAGGGAGAGATGGGGGTAGTGGGACAGAGATACTGTAGACAGACTCAAGGCAAATAAGATACTTATGGGTACGCAGGCATTCACGACAGCAACATACGAAACGTTTGCACGTACTGTATAGTTAAGTTATTACTTGGTTTTCAAAGTGCAACGAAATACAATATTGTTGTTGCTGCTGTTCTGGTTGTTTTTATCCCGTAAAGCGTTTTGAGAAGCCACCTTTAAAGGCGATATACAGTATACTGTAAAACCAATGATTCTTATGGAATGTGTTCCGCAGGAGATTCAAATTTTTATTTATTTATTTTTTAATCGCGTATCTTAGGAAATCTCAGTATAACTTTGTTCATGAACAGTGGCATGTTACATTATCATTCGTTTTTTTAACAAGGCTCGCCAGCTAATGTGAATCGAAACCTGTCTTGCTAGCTTTTAAAGTCGTGCATGTGTAAACTGTACTAGAGGGCATGCAAGTTACTCTGCCCCTTTCGGCTGCAGGGAGTCCCTCTGCTGCAACACACAGCAGACAGAACGGGAGACTATTGCCTTTCATATCTGACACCAGTGAAGTAAAAGGGGTGTCTAAAGGGGTGACTTCAGACCACATTTTAGTTACTTTATTTTGTTTACTTTTAACATTTCTGTAATTTACAGTAGATGTCACAATAGAAGCCCGAAGCCTATTATACTCAGTCTAGCCTTGGATCCTCTGAGTCCCTTGACTCAGTTATTGCATATTAATTTCTTGAGATACGCGATTCCATATTATATTCCCTTTTAATCAAATTCTAAAAGTATGCTTGTTGACTCCGGTATCGCGTTAGTTAAAGACTTCGATGCTTAAAATGTTTAGGGAGAAATGGAATACTGGTGTGTATGTTTTCGTTAAAGTACCGAGACCAGCCATATACTGAATGTTTAAGTTCCAAAATTAATATCGTTTATGGACTTCACACGCGTTGCAGTATGCTCCTATTCTTTTTATGCTCAGGCACTAAAATCTCCCTTCTGCTTTGTGTAAGGATGGTATCAAGAGCAATCTTAAGTGGTGAGAAAGCTGTGTTCAATGTATTTAAGGGACTCAAAAGTAAAAGAAGATGCTTCATATTGCTTGACTAATTTTAAAAACCAAGTTATAAATGCAGACGCTCCCTCGGTGCGCTGCTCTGGTGCGCCGGCTGTTACACAGTGCCTGTCTGCCGTAAGCGTTACAATATACATACCCAACACTGCTTGTACCCATCTGTCATGCAAATAAAACACCTTGAATTGAATTGAATTGAGGGGAGAGGGGGGGAATACTAAAGCCAATACTGGCTCAATACCCTCAATGGGCTTTGACGTGCTAATGCGTTGGTTTAACAGTCCGGGTGTGGCAGGCTTCCAATGTCAACTCGACTCGATTGGAAGACAATGAACGTATTTTAGCCCTAAATGAATTAATAGCAAACATGGTTTACATAAAATACATTTTTCCAAGAAAGTTTATAATAATACGATCTATAGTTGAAATCTGAGCCTACTTTAAAAATAAAGGAAAAGCATTTTCAGAGAGTAATCATGCTGTGTTTATGTAGAAAAAGCGATTAGGTTTACGAGCAATCTAATTACCTATTCGCTTAAAACGCTATTAAAAATTTACTCTGTTGCACACACACACACAATAGAAGCAGGCACCGCTGTCAGAAGGGAAGATATGTTCAAAATATCGCAAATATCGATCATGTTGCGATATTTTGAAATATAAAAGTCAATTGATTGTCCATAATATCGCTATTCTATTTTTTCGAAGAAATGTTTGTTAAAAGAAAAGTCCGGTACCAGCTGGATTCGAAAACACAACCTGTCAGCTGGTAGTCACGTCTACAAGACAGCTCACATGAACAGGCAGGCGAAACAGCCCTACACAGCCCTGTCGCAGCACACGAATACCGTTATTAAATTCTTTAGATACGCGATTCCATATTATATTCCCTTTTAATCAAATTCTAAAAGTATGCTTGTTGACTCCGGTATCGCGTTAGTTAAAGACTTCGAAGCTTAAAATGTTTAGGGAGAAATGGAATACTGGTGTGTATTTTTTTCTTTAAAGTACCAAGACCAGCTATACACTGTATGTTTATGTTCCAAAATTAATATCGTTTATGGCCTTCACACGCGTTGCAGTATGCTCCTATTCTTTTTATGCTCAGCTACTAAGATTTCCCTTCAGTGGTAAAATTCAATACCTACAACGGGCACAGCAAAGACGTTTACTGTCTTTCCACGACAGACCAACGGACCACGAGTGCCCCTGTCGGTCAACCAATCACGTACTGCGGTGCCCCGCGTCATCTTGCGTCATACTGAGCGACGTCACCTGCGGTACGTGTCTGTAACGCGCACTTTGAATGGCTGCATCTGTACACAGTGTGATAATATTGCAAATATCGTATTATCTTCAGCTGCAAACAATTCCTTATAGTTACAAAATTTCACCTTAATATTCCATATTAAGTGGATTTAAAGATGATAAACAGTAGGAAAACAGGTTAAATGAAGATAATCATTTCATCAACATCTACCGCTCCACGAGCGCTTTAGACTTTAACTTCAACACAGTGATCACTCGGCACTACTACACCGCGCTCAGTGATGACTGGGCTCTGTCTGCATTAGACATGCTCTTTCACAGCCTAGCCCACCTGCTCAGGACCTCCTCACTGTCTCTAAAGAAGAAATACACGTCACTGTGACAAGCCTGTCTTAGAAGTGCTCTGTGCTCTGTTTACAACAAAAACCACAGCCCGCTTGAATCTAGGTCTTACTGACAGAGAAATGTATTTTTTGAAATTCTTGGGCTAAACTTTTATTGTGTTGTTTTGTTGTGCTTCAGTCATCTGTTTGACCTTCCTCGCGGGGTAATTATAAAGACTCTACAGTTCGGACACCTACTCTGATATTTCGATCTTAAATTAAGGTCTGCTTCTTTTGACGGTCTTATTATGCAAAGAGTGTAAGACCCAAGTGCTCGTTTATTAAAGTCCGAGATCCTGACCGATTTGACTTTATACCGATAATTGCAGCAAATTAATGAAGAAAAGAGAAACACGAGAAAAAAACTGCTGCACACATGTGGCCAGTCTTAATGAGCTGTTGCTGTCAGACGTGTTTCTGTGTTAAACGCACAAGGACAAAACCAGCCCGGAGACTCCGATCGAGCACTGGGCTGTGCTTTTCTCCCTTGGAAAGGTCACGCATTCCGCGAGGTAGGCAAGAACACGCGTGTATGAGCGAACAGGACCCACCTGGCACGAGTGAATGACCCCCCCGCGAGCTCACTGGCAGGAGAGAGGGGAAGGGTGGGCTCGTTCGTTTAGTCCAAGCGAACGGCGCGAGTCTCACTGCACTGGTCTGTCTCCAGTCTCTGGGCGCGAAGAACACCTGTGAAATTTGAGAGGTAGCTTGTTGCAGGGCTCGTTGGTCTAGGGGTATGATTCTCGCTTTGGGTGCGTGAGGTCCCGGGTTCAAATCCCCGACGAGCCTGTCTTTTTTTTCTATAATTGTAGGAAGACATATCCAGCCCTCCTCGGGAGCACAGCAGAGCGAGTGTCGTGAGGTTATAGCCAGGTGCTGCAGCTGACAGGCTGACTGCTGGTTTACAAGATCCGGTGGTGGAGACACCTTCACCACTCGGAGTTTATCTGCTGCTCTCATGTATCATTATTTTAAAAAGGTGTGAGTGGACACTGAGCATCATAGGGAGGGATCGAACTGTGTTTATCGTGGACTAAACATCTCGTATTCGGTGTGGAAGTGAAGAACACGCGTGTGGGAGTGAACATCCCACGCACCATCTGTGAAGTGCCCGAAACAGCACTGATCCCTGCCCCGTGTGAGGATCGAACTCACAACCTTCAGATTATAAGACTGACGCGCTACCTACTGCGCTAACGAGGCTGGACGATGGCTGAGCTGCAGTATGAACTCACACGATATGATTTCAAATCAATCGCTGAGATCCACACCATCCGCTGTCACAATAAATCCCAATCTGTCATTTAGGATCCCAGCCATTCCGGAACAAACTGTTACTGGCTACAGCTGAACGAGTAAGCATTCCACTACACTTGTTGTACACGGCAAAAAAAAAAAATCTTGAATAAAAAATTCATGAACGATTTCAGCAGCTTGCTCTTTATTACGTTGCACCCACGTTTTGTACTCCTCGCAGTCATGTACATTATATACATATTCATATGCTGTAGACTGTATATATATAGTTTCTCATATACGAGTGTGATTTGGGCTTGAAAGATGTCATCTGGTAATGGAGCGAACGGCCGGCGATACCGGACAGCCTTTCCCTCCTGTGAGTCCTGTTGATGCGAAGCTCTGCTGTGCTGTACTCTCACCCGCTGTGTGCTCGGCACGAACTGGATTATATAATAATGGATTGAAAGGGACACATTCTGACGTGGGTTCAATTAAGATTGACACCTGTGTGTTAGAAAATAAATAATCAATAAAATACATCGCAGACTTTCTCCCGTTTTAACAGGTTTCCCGTGGAAGGGTTAAGTTACAGTTTTATAAATTGAAAACGTGGCGGTGAGAGGTCATCGCCTCCTTACAGCGCTCGATGTAAAGTCTTCACAATGCTGCAAGTGAGACAGGAGTCTGTCCTCTCTAGTACGTAGAGCGCAAGAGCTGGAGGATGCGGGCATCGATCCCGCTACCTCTCGCATGCTAAGCGAGCGCTCTACCATTTGAGCTAATCCCCCTTCCTGTGCTGATGATCACACTAAATCCCTCACGAGTCCTCTGTGCGATCGCACACTCGTGAAAAACACACTTGAAATCGGAGCACGCACGACCTCTCTGGCTCTTTGGTCTAGGCTTGCTGTTTGGTTGCGAGAGGTCCCGGCCTCAAATCGCGGACATGCCCTGTTTTATTCCATGATTACAAGAACATACGTCCAGCTCTCCTCGTATTTTCTGCTTTTATGAAACGACTATAGTAGCACAGCAGAGCGCGTATCGTGATCACGCCTCACTCAGTGTGAGGTTATAGCGAGGTGTTTGAGCTGGCGGGCTGTCGGCTGGTTCACAAGAACCGGTCGTGGAAAGATCTTCACTGCTCGGACTTTATTCTGCTCTCATGACAGTGGAGGTGACTTTCAGTGCGCTTCACTGCTCTCTGAATCTGGCACACTGTTAGAACAGAAATTCTCCATGAAATAAGTCCTGGATTTTCTCCCGTTCCAACAAGTTTCGGGTGCGTGGTCAAAAAAATGTCATAAAAACGACAAAGTGAAGGCTGAGAAAACATTAACAATGTACTTTATACACAACGCAAGTGTTTTCGTAACCCTAGGAGGTTTTGTGAAAGCGCTACAGGCGTGCCAAAATCGTTTTTACACTGCTATTTTCTCCTGTTTGTTTTTTAGAGTACATCTGATTGACTGGTCTTCTCTCTTGTGGGGAGACGGGACTCTTCAGAGAGGGAGTCTCCCACTTGCGTGTAATTAGCAGGAACCGCAGAAGCCCTGAATCAGAACATTTCTAGTGCTGTAATTGAGCAGGAAGTCCGAGCGGTAAAAGCGTTGGACTTAAGATCCAATAGACATAAAACCACGTGGGTTTCATCCCCAGTCCTGGTAGACTCTCCTTAATTAAGGAGCAAGTAAAGGTTTATTCTCTGCTGAGAAGAAAACAAACACAACATTTCGGCCGTGGAGCCTTCGAGTGTCTAGAATTACACGTCATTGTGACAAGACCGTTCTCTGTGCTCTGTTTACAACAAAAACCACAGCCCGTCTAGGTCTTTAAGCGCTTTGAGAAGCCACCTTTAAAGGCGCTATATAAAATAAAGTTTATTATTATTATATTACTGAAAGAGAAATGTAATTTTCTCTATTTTTGGAAATTCTTGGGATAAACTTTTAAAGACATGTTGATTTGTCATTTGTCAATTTTTAACTAGGCTAAAAACACCTTTTCTAGAAATCCTTTTCCATCTGTCTGTGCTACGATCCTCCTCACACACTACTAACACGTGTAGAATCAGTTGGTATTAATGAGGTTTCTAACACTGGGAAGTTATTTTGACTGAGCTTGGGACCAGTGAAAGCATACGGTGATTTCACCTGCTTTCAGTTGTTTATTGACGATCATGAACACTCAATTAGTAACTAAGAGCGCTTGGTTTCATCCTTTTAGTTTCATTGTTTTCAGAAGTTAATCGTAATATTTTTGTCAGCGATTGTTATAATAAATACAGAAAGATTTTTAAACAAAACCACATTCAGGCAGATTTTCAAAAACCTTTTAAGAGTTGATGGGTTTCACCTTTGGAATAGTAGTTAGATTAGTCGGATAAAGGAAATTCGTATAACATCTCTCCACATTTTCAGTCTAATTTCTGTGAAGAATCATATTAACAGGCTGAACTGTAAACACCAGCCCTGAGAGGAAGGAAACAGAGCTCAAGACCTTCTCAGGCACGCGTACATTAGTATAATGGTTAGTATCCTCGCCTGTCACACGGGAGACCGGGATTCGATTCCCCGACGGGGTGGTAGGTAGCTTTTTAACCACCTCACTACACTTTTAAAAAAACAACGTTTGTCAGATCTAGACTCAAGCAGGCGTCATGTTCTGGATTGCTGTTTCAGTTCTAACTGGAGACTGGAGTTTGTCTCATTTTCAATCACACATGAAACACTTTCACACACGAGGGGAAACAAGCGTAAGCTGAGCGAATCAGCACTTAAAGTTCTTCTGTAATAATCCGCAGAGGGCCCATTAGCTGATCTTTAGCTGATCACTGGACTGTGGGTTCAAGCGGCCGGTTAGTTCAGTTGTTTAGAGCATGGTGCTAATAACGCCAAAGTCACGAGTTCGATCCCCATAAATCGATTTCCACAAGTGATGAGCTCACTGAAAAGAACGAAGCTCACAGGAGGACTGAAACCCTGTTCTGTAACTTAGCTGCTGGGAATGACACTGTGGGGGCAGTCTTTCCAACTGTCAGAAAATGCATCGCACACTCCTTAACTTTCTCCCCAAGGACTCCCGATCTGCTGAGAGGAGATTTCAGCAGAGAGCACCGGAGCCGCGCTTCATGCGGAGAGAAGATGAACAGGAGGCGCAGCTGTTGAATGCTTGACAATCGCACAGCGCTCTCTCCGCAAGGCGCGAACGCGGCTACAGGAGACCTGTCGGCACACAGAGCTCTAAACTCACTCCTGGAGGAGGCAAGAGGACGCTCTACCAGCTGAGCTCACCCCCTGCACTGCGCCCTCCTCCTCGGCGTCACCTTGTGCCGCTTCTCCACCTCTTAGGGGCACCGTCACTGCCTGTCGTCTGCAGGGTGTTCCGCCAAATGTGAGGAGGACGGCGGGACCTTCTTCTGCCTGCTGCACGAGTCGAGCTCTTGTGCTCGTCAGTTCAATACTCTTTACATCAACTCCTACTGCCTGTTGGCGCTTTATCGCCATATGTAACCGGTAGAGGTACAGTACTGGTCCAACGGAATTCTTACTTACAGAAAGTCTCTCGATTGTTGAAACAGGTGTAAAAACACAAAGTGCAGACAGTGCATCAAGACAATATATAAACAGACAGTAGACAGTGTACAAGTAAACAAGTAAACAGTTCGAATGTAAACGATGCAGACATGTAAACAATGACTGGAGATGTGCAATAAATAAATAAGAAATCATAATGAGGTAGATGGTGTAGGTGTGGTCCGAGGGGCATGGCCAACTGTGTTTGCCACTCGCACGGCTATCCCGGGGACTGAAGAGAGCTGAACTGAAGGAAATTCGTATTTAAATACAGTGCAAGTCTTCAATGTGTTCTGGCACTTCCGGGTCTTCACTGAAGATATTTGTTGTGTTCTTGAGTGTGATGGGACCGTACACTGGTGTCTCTCAGGGGAAAATGGGGTTTCCACCGGTTGTGGAGCAATTGGGGGGTTCAGAGAATAAGTTGTGTGGGCGCTTGTAACGGTGCACTAAAGAAAAAAATCTCTGAGATGAAGCTCTAAAGATGCACGACCCCACTACGTTACTCGAGTATCACACTGGTATTAGAAATACAGCAAGATGTCACAATAAATCCCAATCCGTCTTTTAGGATCCCAGCCATTCCGGAACAAATTCTCCCCCCTGCGCTCTGGCAAGTGGTACCGCGCTGTTAAAACAAGATCCACTGGACTCCAGAACAGCTTCTATCCCACTGCAGTGCGCGTCCTCAACAGCTAACTGCAGGGCTTCAGACTCAATGCATGTCCACACTCTGCTCTTCCTCATGGTCTACTATGTTTTTTTGTCACTACTACATACTTATTGTCCCACAACATATTGATGGCTCCTGTTCTATTTATTGTTTGTAATGTACTGTCTCCATTGTTGTTGTCCAGAGAGATCAGTGAGAATAAGAATTCCAATGTACATGTACATATGGCAATAAAGTTCCCTACTCCTCTAGTCTACTCGTGTCAGATACACAGAAGATAAGAAGTGAGTTTGATATGTCTTTGTATTATCACATAATAAAGACTCCCTGTCAGATAAAATGATACTACAGACGTGCAGCCCAGTCTGATAGAAATGCAAATGTTAATTGACATGTTATTTGGATTCACCAAAAGGGAACACACACCCGTAGTCGGCAGGATTCGAACCTGCGCGGGGAGACCCCAATGGATTTCCAGTCCATCGCCTTAACCACTCGGCCACGGCTACACAGAAACCTGGAATAAAAATGGAGTAAAAAGCAAGCGGGAATTATACCTAAGCGGTCTGAGTGTGGGTCGTGTCGTGGGTGACGGGGAAAAAGTGTCTCCCACTTTCATCATTCCATCCCGGAGCGGATCAGAAAGGAGACAGAAATGAAACCGGTTTCCCTCTGAGCGTCTTCCAGGCTGTAATACGCGCGCTGCCTGTTCACGGGCGACGTGGCGGACTGACCGCTGTGGCCACCAGGTGTCGCCAAAGGCGAATGACGAGAACTGTGACACAGAGAGACACCCTGTCAGATAAAATGATACAACAAACGCGCAGCCCAGTCTGATAGGAATTAAATGTTAACAGAGATGTTACTTGAATTTATTCTAGTCCATCACGTTAACCACTCGGCCACGACTACACACGCATCCTCACCTTCTCCCGAACTGACACGGGCTCGTTCCCACATCATTTCCAACCCAAAATCTCTCTTCGTGATTAATTTGCTATTTCTATCTCTCTATATCGATCATCACCAGCGGATCCACTAAGGAAACAAAAGGTAGGAAAACTCAGAGGACGAACCTTCTCTCACAAGGCTGGTTAGCTCAGTTGGTTAGGGTATGGTGCTAATAACGCCAAGGTTGCAGGTTTGATCCCCGTACAGGCCAGTGAGTCTCATTTTCACACACCCACTATTTCTAGTCTACTGACACAGAAATACACATCATTATGGAAAGACGACCCATGAATCAATCAAAATTACTTCCACTTCTCTTTATTGGTGGAAATCGCAGAAATTAACGGAACTGTTTAATCTTCGGATGAACTTCTAAAAAGAATCTCCCGGGTTACAGACGGGGATATTCACCCCTATACTAACGAGGAGCGGGAGCTATGTTTCCTGTTAGGAGACGTTTCCTCTCGGGGCTGATATTTCAGGATTTGGCTTTCATTTCGATTATCTTCAGAAACGTGTTCCCAGCTGTGGTACTGCTCCCCACGGACGCTACTAACACGTTCGGAAATGATTATTTCAGCTTCGGTTTTGAGTTTTAAAATGCGTTAAGAAGTTCTTCCGACAGAGCACGGGCCAGGTGAGAGGAAATGGTATTTTCACCGGCTCTCGGATGTGTAAAGACGCCCATAAACTGGTAGTGAATACTACCTCCCAAAGTGGAGATGGGTATCTAACACGGGCTCGTTCCCGCATCATTTCCACTCCAACCTGCTCTCTTCGTGATTCATTTACTATTAATTGGTTAAATGATTCTCGCTTTGGGTGCGAGAGGTCCCGGGTTCAAATCCCGGACGAACCCGTCTTATTTTCTATTGTAGGAAGACATATCCAGCCCTCCTCGGGAGCACAGCAGAGCGAGTGTCGTGAGGTTATAGCCAGGTGCTGCAGCTGATGGGCTGACTGCTGGTTTGCAAGATCCGATGGTGGAGACACCTTCACCACTCGGAGTTTATCTGATGCTCTCATATATCATTATTTTAAAAACGTGCGAGTGGACACCAAGCATCATAGCGAGAAATCGAACCGTGTTTATCGCTGACTTAACATCTCGTATTCGGCGTGGAAGTGAAGAACACACGTGCGTGAGTGAACGTCTCACGCCCCATCTGTGAAGAGCCCAAAACATGATTGATCCCTGCCCCGTGTGAGGATCAAACTCACAACCTTCAGATCATGAGACTGACACACTACCTGCTGCACTAACGAGGCTGGATGATGGCTGCTTGCCAGCTCATGTCGAAATGAACATTATATATATGAACATTATTTTCGTGTGACTGTTGTAACAGACCATATTCCCCCAAAAGATTAAAACGCCGTGCTGAAGAAAAGGGAAGATCTCATCTTCATAACTCACCGGTAAAGAGACCAGAACACCACGCGAAGTCAATAAAGCGCATTAAACTGATGACCACAAAACTTTGAAACGTACATCTGGCAAACAACGTTCAGAAATGGAGTAAAAAGCAAGCGTGAGTTATAACTAAGCAGTCTGAGTGTGGGTCGTGTCATGGGTGACGGGGGAAAAGTCTCTCCCACTTTCATCATTCCATCCCGAGAGTGTTTGTCCTCTCTAGTACATAGAGCGCAAAAGCTGTAGGATGCGGGCATCATCCCGCTATCTCTCGCATGCTAAGCGAGCGCTCTACTATTTGAGCTAATCCCCCTTCCTGTGTTAAAGGTCAGCTCCCTCCCGTGCACATTAAATCCCTCACGAGTCTTCTGCGCGATCGCACACTCGTGAAAAACACACTTGAAATCAAAGCACTCACGACCTCTCTGGCTCGTTGGTTTGAGTTTGCTGTTTGGTTGCAAGAGATCCCGGCCTCAAATCCTGTCTTATTCCATGATTACAAGAACATACGTCCAGCTCTGTTCGTATTTTCTGCTTTTATGAAACGACTCCTGACACACTGCGATTTTCTCATGTTGGTTTTTTAGAGTACATCTGATTGACTGGTCTTCTCTCTTGCAAGGAGATGGGACTCTTCAGTGAGGGAGTCTCCCACTTGTGTGTAATTAGCAGGAACCGCAGAAGCCCTGAATCAGAATATTTCTAGTGCTGTAATTGAGCAGGAAGTCCAAGCGGTAAAAGCGTTGGACTGAAGATCCAAGAGACATAAAAACCACGTGGGTTTCATCCCCAGTCCTGGTAGACTTTCCTTAATTAAGGAGCAAGTAAAGGTTTATTCTCTGCTGAGAAGAAAACAAACACAATGTTTCGACCGTGGAGCCTTCTTCGAGTGTCTAGAATTACACGTCATTGTGACAAGACTATGCTCTGTGCTCTGTTTACAACAAAAACCACATCCCGTCTAGGTCTTGCTGAAGGAAAAATGTACTTTTCTCTGTATTTTTGGAAATTCTTGGGATAAACTTTTGAAGAAATGTTGATTAGTAATTTGTCCATTTTTAACTCGGCTAAAAACACTTTTTCTAGATCTCCTTTTCCATCTGTCTGTGCTACTGCTCCTCCTCACACACTACTAACACGTGTAGAATCAGTTGTTATTCATGAGGTTTCTAACGCTGGAAATTCTTTCAACTGAGCTTGGGACAAGTGAAAGCACACGGTAATTCGTACATCATCTATACACATTTTCATTCTCATTTCTGTTACCAGTAAGTGACCAACGACCAACGACAAACCCGTGCTCCTCGTTAGTATAGTGGTGTGTATCCCTCCCTGTCATGCAGGTGACTGAGGTTCATTCCCAATGGGGAGACAGATAACTTTTTAACTACCTCACTTCAGTTTAAAAAAAAAACCAACGTTTTAACTCCGTTAATTGTTAATTTACATTAATTCTATGAATTGATTACTTAGACACGTGTCCAATAACATGACTTCTCTTCTTACGGGTGAGTAATTGCAAGAGTTTGAGCCCCGTTCATGGTGAAATGCTAAATAATCGGCAATCTGTGCAGGAAGGAGCCCCTCTGAAAAGAGCACCAGGGCACAAGCTCGTCTTTAATCCCATTGACGGTCTTCACTAGAGGCATGGGATCGAACCACACTTCTCACACGCGCTTGCTTCCCCTTGTGTGAAAGTGTTTTATGTGTGATTGAAAATGAAACAAACTCCAGTCTCCGGTTAGAGCTGAAACAGCAATCCAGAACATGACTCCTGCTTGAGTCTAGATCTGACTCAAAAATAAACTCATTTCATTCTTTATTATTGGACATTAATTTTTTAATTAATAACTTAATATGCAGGACACACTAATGTAGGATTCTGACGTTGTCGATCTGCTGTTTGTATATAAGTGAACGTCCCTCACTATTTAATTGATGGAAAGATCGGTGGGTTTGGTTTTCTTCTGTTTACCACAGAAGTCCCGCCCTTGGTTCTGACGACCCGCCGCCTCAGTCTTTGTCCCGATCCGAAGCAGTTGGTTCAGTTCGCCTGGGGTTCCGATCCGGACTCGGACCTGAAAGAGCTTTTCTTTTCTTTCACACGCAGTGATCAAAACTCTCAGGGGGAATTTTCACAGTTAATGATGTTTTCAGGAACAATAATCACGCATCACGGGAACAAGTAAACATTTATTCCTGCTGACTAGAGAAGAAAAGACACAATGTTTCAGCTGTGGAGCCTTCTTCGGGTGTCGGGAACGGATCATCAATCGCTGTCAATTATTAATTGCATTTCAAAAATCATACATAATCTCACAAAATATCTCATTAAAATCTGTAATTCCACAGGAATGGGCGATAAAGCAACAACAAGGTGACACCTTCAACACCGGAACTGGACACCGGTACATCTCGGGTCACAGTAAATTTATTACTGAATAAAGGGATTTGAATATTGAAATCCCTATCCCTATCAGTATCCCTATCATTATCGATATTGAAATAAGAGATTTCAAGCGTCTGTTCCCTAATCTGGCGATGCTCCCTGCTAGATATTGAGACACTTCAAGTACTTCTGGCTGAAGTGGCCTCCCTGCCTCAGCAGCGAGCCCTCGCCAGCCTCGACATGTCTGCGACTCGCTTGGCCCTCCGACTCCCCATCTGCGGAGATGAGATTTCAGCAGAGAGCGCCGGAGCCGCGCTTCATGCGGAGAGAAGATGAACAGGAGGCGCGGCTGTTGAACGCTTGACCAATAAATAAAATTACAATGAGGTAGATGGTGGAGGTGTGGTCCGAGGGGCATGGCCAACTGTGTTCGCCACTCGCACGGCTATCGCGTGGACTGAAGAGAGCTGAAATGAAGGAAATTCGTATTTAAATACAGTGCAAGTCTTCAATGTGTTCTGGCACTTCCGGGTCTTCACTGAAGATATTTGTTGTGTTCTTGAGTGTGATGGGACCGTGCACTGGTGTCTCTCGGGGGAAAACGGGGTTTCCACCGGTTGTGGAGCAATTGGGGGGTTCAGAGAATAAGTTGTGTGGGCGCTTGTAACGGTGCGCTAAAGAAAAAACACTCTGAAATGAAGCGCTACAGATGCACTTACATTTAGCGCACTGCTGACACAACTGTAGCTTCTACACGAGACCGAAAAAGCGACGTGTTCGCCTGATCGTCTGAAGGATCTCCTCACAAAGCTCTATCATTCATCAGTAGAAGCAGAAGCCTTTAGAATACGAGACACGTTCACCTCCAAACCCGCAGCCCCTGGACTCGCTTGTCTCGGGACTATTTGCAATGAGAATCGCGTTAGTAGCTCCGTGTCCTTATCCGGTCTCTTTCAAATTGCGAGGGACGTTCAGTTATATACTGTGCGAACAGGAGAGACCCTATATTAACGGGTCCTGCATATTAATTTACTGATCAGATGAATTGAAATGTTCTGATTCACAGCTCCTGCAGTTCGTGCTCAGGGCTGAGCTCGCAAGATGCTGTAGAAACATTTTCGGTGTGCAGTACTTAGTGTTTCCTTCACTGGCGCTCTAAGGAGAAAAGATGAGAAAATATCTGTGATATATTTATTATATTTCTATATTTTATACCGATAAGAAAGCTGTGAGTGTCAGGAGTGGAATTCGAACCCACATCTCCAGGGGAGATTGTGACCTGAATGCAACACCTTAGACCGCTCGGCCATCCTGACTGCTGCTGTCTTTCCCAGCCGGTCCCATGAGGCACCGCGACCCCACTACGTTCCTCGAGTATCACACTGGTGTTAGAAATACAGTGAGACTCCGGCATTCAAATCTGTCGCAGATGCGCTGGGTTTGATAAGCAAAAAAATGGTTATGAAGAAGTTGAAATACTGCTGTGTATTTTACTCATTTTTAGCCACCACTGCTGGCTATACACAATATGATAATATTGCAAATATCATAATATTTTCAGCTGCAAACAATTCCTAATAGTTTCCAAAGTACAAGGCAAACAATTCCTATATAACAATTCCTTATATATTCACACCTGAAGAAGGCTCCACGGCTGAAACGTTGTGTTTTCTTTCTTCCTTTTTTTAGCACGGAATAAACCAATTACTTGTTCCTTATAGTTACAACATTTTATCTTAATATTCCATATAAAGTGGATTTAAAGATGATAAACAGTAGGAAAACAGATTAAATGAAGATAATCTTTTCACCAACATCTACCCCTCCACAAGCACCACATAGCGATGGTCTTTGGTCTGTGAATCAGCGCTGCGCTACCGGCGCTGTGTGATGAGAAATGACGAGCGTTCTGAGGGGCGCCTTGTTCCTCTCCAGGCCATTACTGAGGCACCTCTCTATCACCTTAACCACTCGGCCACGACTACCCGCACAGCCCCGCCTTCTCCCGAACTGACACGGGCTCGTTCCCGCGTTATTTCCATTCCAACCCGCTCTCTTCGTGCTCAGTTTTGAGATTTCTATCTCTCTATACCGATAATCACCAGCGGATTCACTAAGCAAACACAAAAGGTAGCGAAACAGCCCCACTGTTTCCTTTCAAGAGCTGTAGAGTCTCAGAAGTTCCCGCGGGTTTAGATAAATTAAACTTGAATTGCCTTTTCTGAACTTCACCCATCAGATGGCTCATAAAAACCAAACGCATCTGCGACAGATTTGGCAGGAAAGAGGGGAAGGGTAGGCTCGTTGGTCAGTCGAACCAACTGCACTCACTGCAGTGGTCTGTCTCCGGTCTCTGTGCGTGAAGAACACCTGTGAAACTTGAGGTGAAAGATTTTGTATGGCTCGTTGGTCTAGGGGTATGATCCTTTTTTTGGCTTTGGGATTTGAACACCCTAAGCAAGAATCATGTCCCTAGACCAACGAGCCACAAGGTGCTTGTAATCATGTACAGTAGATATAGATGTCTCTGTTTACTGTGCAACTGAATACATTTCATGTAGAAAAATGACGGTTTGATTTGACTTTATACCGAAATTTAGCAGCAAATAAATGACAAAAAACACAAAACTCGAGAAAAAACTGCTGCACATACTGCACACATGTGGCCAGTCTTAATGAGCTGTGTGATCTGTTGCTGTCGGACGTGCTTCTGTGCTAAACGCACAAGGACAAAAACAGCCTGGAGACTCCGATCGGCTAATGCGGCTGTGCTTTTCTCCCTTGGAAAGGTCACGCATTCCACGAGGGAGGTAAGAACACGAGTGTATGAGCGAACAGGAGCTGCCCTTGTCAGAAGAGCTAAAGAGACCACAGTCCTGCCCCGTGTGAGGATCGAACTCACGACCTTCAGGTTATGAGACTGACACGCTACATACTGCACTAACGAGGCCAAACGTGGCACTGCTCTTGAAAACGAGCCACTCAGGGATTTCAAGCGTCTGTTCCCTAATCTAGCGATGCTCCCTGCTGGATATTGAATCCGCCTTTTGATCTCACCAATACTTTTTCTCCTTGATTCTGTTGGGAGTCCGTCTTTGAGATCTCACCTCGCACAAGTCCTTCTGGCTGAAGTGGCCTCCCTGCCTCAGTAGCGAGCCCTCGTCAGCCACCGACATGTCTGCGGCTCGCTTGGCCCTCCGACTCCCGATCTGCGGAGATGAGATTTCAGCAGAGAACGCCGGAGCCACGCTTCATGCGAAGAGAAGATGAGCAGGAGGAGCGGCTGTTGAACGCTTAACAATCGCACAGCGCTCTCTCCGCAAGGAGCGAATGTGGATACAGGAGACCTGTCGGCACACAGAGCTCTAAACTCACTCCTGGAGGAGGCAGAAGGACGCTCTACCAGCTGAGCTCACCCCCCTTTATTATTGGACATTATTTTTTTTAATTAGTAACTTAATATAACTTAATATGCAGGACACACTAATGTAGGATTCTGACTTTGTCGATCTGCTGTTTGTATATAAGTGAACGTCCCTCACTATTGAAAGATCGGTGGGTTTGGTTTTCTTCTGTTCACCACAGAAGTCCCACCTCCGGCTCTGTCCCGATCCGAAGCAGTCGGTTCAGTTCGCCTGGGGTTCCGAGCCGGACTCGGACCTGAAAGAGCTGTTCTATTCTTTCACAGGCAGCGTACAAAACTTTCAGGGGGAGCTGTCACAGTCTAATATTTTCAGAAACCAACATCATGAGTCACTGTTGATCGTGAACTAGATTTCAATAATGACACACAATTACATCTTTCAAATCCATTTAGAATGGCGTCGGAAAGAATCATTTCAAATTGTTAAACAATCCACTAACCAGATTTCTCATAGGGGCCTACAGACGTCGAGGAGTGACGATCAGTTTCTCTTTTATGGAGAAAAATAATTTTATTGGAACAAAGGGGTTTAAAATGAGCAGTTAGAAAGTAATTAAACTGGTTCTGTGTGCCTCTTTGCTTTCCTCCTGTACTCTAAATCCTGATGTGATTGTGTTCCCAGCTGATTTAATTGTTGGAAATAAACAAAGGTCAAGTGTTACCTGGTGTCCCGTCCTGTCTCTTGAGTGTGACAGTGCGCAGTGTCTTGAGCCACAGGGTGGTTTTTTAGGTGAAGGGGGCTGCAGCTCATGTCCTCCAGTGCCCTGTTGCAGTGTGGGGTGTTGGCCAGAGCGCCCCCAGAGTGGTCCCCCAGCACTAGGTCTAACTGCAGCCTGCCTGTCCTGGAGGGAGGTCTCCTGTAGCAGGACTGAGTTGCCCCCAATTGCCTGCTGGGCTCGGGAGCAGAGAGGGGGTCCCCAGCCCGGGTACTGGGGAGCCCTGGTCCAGTTGAGTCTTGTGGCGATGATGCTGAAAGGGAGAGAGGAATGGGGTTTAGTTGGAGATGGAGATTTGAATGGTCGTTCCTGAGGCGCCTCTCTGTCAGCCGACATGATCAGCAACCGGTCGAGTTCAAGCGCAGGATCACGAATGACGAGAACTGTGACACAGAGACACTCCCTGTCAGATAGAAAGATAGGACAGACGTGCAGCCCAGTCTGATAGGAATGCAAATGTTAATTGATGTTATTTGAATCTAACATAAGGGAAAAACAGACACAAGTAGTCAACAGGATTCAAACATGCATGGGGAGACCCCAATGGATTTCTAGTGCATCACCTTAACCACTCGGCCACGACTACACACACATCCCCAACTCCTCGTGAACTGACCCAGGCTCGTTCCCGCATCATTTCCAACCCAACATTTCTCTGCGTGATTAATTTGCTATTTCTCTCTCTATATATCGATCACCACCAGCGGATTCACTAAGAAAGCAAAAGGTAGGAAAGCTCAGCGGTAGATAGCTGACTTGCGAAGCCGGTTAGCTCAGCTGGTTAGAGCGTGGTGCTAATAACGCCAAGGTTGTGGGTTTGATCCCGTTACAGGCCAGTGAGTCTCATTCTCACACACCCACTATTTCTAGTCTACTGATGCAGAAATACACATCATGATGAAAAGACGACCTATGAATAAATCAAAATTACTTCCACTTCTCTTTATTGGTGGAAATTGCAGAAAATAACGGAATTGTTTCGTCTTCGGATGAACTTCTAAAATGGTTCTCCCGCGGGACAGGCGGGGAGACTCACCCCTATACTAACGAGGAGCGGGAGCTCTGTTTCCTGTCAGGAGACGTTTCCTCTCGGGGCTGATCGTTCAGGATTTGGCTTTCATTTCGATTATCTTCAGGAACGTGTTCCCAGCTGTGGTACCGCTACTGCTCCCCCACAGACGCTACTAACACGTTTGGAAACGATTATTTCAGCTTCGGTTTTGAGTTTTAAAACGCGTTAAGAAGTCCTTTCGACAGAGCACGGGCCATGTGAGAGGAAATGGTGTTTTCACTGGCTCTCGGATGTGTAAAGACGCCCATAAACTGGTAGTGAATACTACCTCCCAAAGGGGAGATGGGTATCGAACACGGGCTCGTTCCCGCATCATTTACACTCCAACCTGCTCTCTTCGTGTTTAATTTACTATTAATTGATTAAATGATTCTCGCTTTGGGTGCGAGAGGTCCGGGGTTCAAATCCCGGACGAACCCGTCTTTTTTTCTATTGTAGCAAGACATATCCAGCCCTCCTCAGTAGCACAGCAGAGCGAGTGTCATGAGGTTATAGCCAGGTGCTGTAGCTGACGGGCTGACTGCTGGTTTACAACATCCGGTCGTGGAGACACTGCTCTCATGTATCATTATTTTAAAAATGTGCGAGTGGACACCGAGCATAATAGCGAGGAATCGAATCTTGTTTATCGCGGACTTAACACCTCGTATTCGGCGTGGAAGTGAAGAACACACACTTGTGACAGTGAACGTCTCATGCCCTATCTGTGAAGAACCCAAAAAGGCACTGATCCCTGCCCCATGTGAGAATCAAACTCACGACCTTCAGATTATGAGACTGACGCACTACCTACTGCACTAACAAGGCTGGATGGTGGCTGTGCTCCAGCTCATGTTGAAATGAACATTAAATATATGAACATTATTTCCGTGTGACTGTGACCATATTATATACACCTCGCTCAGTGATGACTGGGCTCTGTCTACATTAAACATGCTCTTTCACAGCCTGGCCCACCTGCTCAGGACTTTTTCACAGTCTCTTAAGAAGATTTACACGTCATTGTGACAAGCCTGTCTTAGATTTTTTTGATTTTTTAACTTCTCATTAACAACGCAGGATGTATAATTCTGCATCTGTGAATTGAGAAAGAGAGGTGTCTGTTTTATAAAAGGTTAGACAGTGGCCCGTACAGGGATCAAACCCATGATCCTAGTGTTATTAGCACCACACTCTAACAAACCAAGCTAATCAGCCTCCTGCTGCATCCTGTCTGATTTGTTGCTGTCAGACGTGCTTCTGTGTTAAACGCACAAGGACAAAAACAGCCCAGAGACTCGGATCGAGCACTGGGCTGTGCTTTTCCCCCTTGGAAAGGTCACGCATTCCACGAGGTAGGCAAGAACATTCGTGTAGGAGCCGCCTGTGTCAGAAGAGTAAAAGGGACTACATCCCTGCCCCGTGTGGGGATCAAACTCACAACCTTGAGAGTATGAGACTGATGCGTCCATGGTGAAATGTTAAACAACCGGCAATCTGTGCAGGAAGGAGCCCCTCTGAAAAGAGCACCGGGGCACAAGCTCGTCTTTAATCCCATTGACGGTCTTCACTAGAGGCACGGGGTCGAACCACACTTCTCACACAGGCTTGTTTCCCCTCGTGTGTGAAAGTATTTCATGTGTGATTGAAAATGAGACAAACTCCAGTCTCCGGTTAGAGCTGAAACAGCAATCCAGAACATGCCGCCTGCTTGAGTCTAGATCTGACTCAAAAATAAACTCATTTTATTCTTTATTATTGGACATTATTTTTTTAATTAGTAACTTAATATGCAGGACACACTAATATAGGATTCTGACGTTGTCGATCTGCTGTTTGTATATAAGTGAACGTCCCTCACTATTGAATTGGTGGAAAGATCGGTGGGTTTGGTTTTCTTCTGTTCGCCATAGAAGTCCCGCCCTCGGTTCTAACGACCCGCAGCGTCCGGCTCTGTCCCGATCCGAAGCAGTCGGTTCAGTTCGCCTGGGGTTCCGATCCGGAATTGGACCTGAAAGAGCTCTTCTTTTCTTTCACACGCAGTGATCAAAACTCTCAGGGGGAACTTTCACAGTTAATGATGTTTTCAGGAACAATAATCACACATCACGGGAACAAGTAAACATTTATTCCTGCTGAAAAGAGAAGACACAACGTTTGGGCTGCGGAGCCTTCTTCGGGTGTCGGGAACGGATCATCAGTCACTGTCGATCATTAATTGCATTTCAAAAATCACACACAGTTACATCTCACAAAACATCTCATTACAATCTGTACTTCCACAGGAATGGGCGATGAAGCAACAACAAGGTGACACCTGCAACACCGGAACTGGACACCAGTCCATCTCGGGTCACAGTAAACTTATTACTGAATAAAATCTGTAATTTCACAAGAATTATTGATGAAGCAGAAACATATTAATTGTCATCTGACCTGAATGAATCACTTTTGAAGTATGGGCCCCAGTGGCCTAATGGATAAGGCACTGGCCTCCTAAGCCAGGGATTGTGGGTTCGAGTCCCACCTGGGGTGTTTCCTTTTAAGAGCTCTGTGATGAGTGAACAACTTGACTGTGTATGTTAATAATTTTTATTTTATATAGTGCCTTTAAAAGTGGCTTCTCAAAGCACTTCATAGAATGACCACAACAATAAAGGTCCTCGTGGGTTCAATCCCCACTCCTGGTAGACTCTTGTTATGAACTTGAGTTTTGAATCCACTTCATATGAGGTCAAATCAAATCCAATCAAAGTTTATTTATCAAATGCACAACAATACGGCGTGCAGCAGTAGTTACTGGCAATGAAATGTCTTTTTCTGCAAGCTCACAAAAATTGCAAGAATCACAAAAATTCACAAAAACACAAAAATCACAAAATTGAGGTTACATTTTGAAATTGAATAAAACTCAATGTGAGTAGAGCTGTTATGTGTCCATGGTGTATACAGTATATACATGTAGTGCAGTTATGCTGAATATAGTGAGAATTGTGTGTCCATGTAGCAATTACAGGTGATTTGCTAAGGAGCTACAGGTTGGCTATTTAGCAGTCTTATTGTCTGGAGGTAGAAGCTGTTCCATAGTCTGTTAGACTTGGACCGAATGCTTTGGTACCGTTTACGGACTACAAACTGCAATTTGTGCCAAGCCATGCAGAGTCTTACAGGTGAGCATAAGGATCTTAAAGTCCACACGGAATTGGACAGGAAACCAGTGCAAGGACTCCAGGACGGGAGTAATGTGATCACTTGCATTAGACCTGGTCAGGATTCTGGCTGCTGAGTTTTGGACATACTGGAGTTTGTTCACTGTGGATTTAGATACCCCAGCGAGTGGAGGGTTACAGTAGTCGGTTTGGGAAAACAGAAAGTAGTTAATTGCAGTTTGTAGTCTGTTTCTGTTGTTTCTGCTCTTGATGAAGAACAGACGCAGGTGGGAGCGTCTCTCTGAGGAACAGTCCCGTCACCCCAGAAGAGAGAAGACCAGTCGATCAGATGTGCTCTGACACGGCAACATGAGGAAAGCTGTGTGTCAGGAGTGACACAGAGGGATCCCCTCCCAGATGAAATGGTACACTACACACAACTTTCACGACTTGTGAAAAGTATCACAACCTCTACATAAATGCATCAGTGAGCTCATTATTTTTTTCTGACACTCAGCGTTTTGATTGATGCGCAATTACGCACCATGTGGAACACTGGGGGACAGCTGTGTACATACAGACGTTCACAATGCGAGAAATACTGCTCACTGGAGTTTACTGCGAAAAACCCGTATCTGACCATAGGAAACAGAACAGCACAGTCTCCAGTTACCCAGACTGTAAACACGGGAATAAAGCTTTGTTTGATTTCTGAAACCCTTTCTGTATGTCCTGTTTTCATTCAAGTAGGGGTCAACTATATTCACAATACTGCTGACAGCAGGAAAATTCCCATTCTTTACTCAACAGCTTTTTAAAAACAGCACCCATGATGTTCAAACCGATTTTTTTACACAGAAGACTGACACAGCTTTGCGTAGTGAATCTCTGGTGGTGGTTTTAAGGAATGTAGCACTGTGCACTGGGATAGGGGGGTGCTGTTCACGAGGCAATAGCATTTAAACTACAGCACCCACAATGCTCTAACCAAGAGTTTTACACACTAGGCAGGCCCCCTGACCTTTCACATCCTTGCTTTGGTTTGTGAAACTTTATTCTTTTTTAAGTTTTTTAAGTTAGCACTACAGGTAATTTACTGGAATAGGGGGGTCTTATTCATGACTTAATAGGTTTTTAAGCACAACACCCACAATGCTCTAACCAAGTGTTTTACACACTAGGAGGCCCCCTCACCTTTCACAGCATTGCTTTGGGTTGTGAAATTTTTCTTTATTTTTATATGATTTTGTCGGCACTATTAGACAGACAGTACATGGGGATAGGGGGTGCTGTTCATGAGTCAGTATCACTATCTAACACTCCACGAGCGCCACCTAGCGATGGTCTTTGGTCAGTGAATCAGCGCTGCGCTACCAGCGCTGTGAGATGAGAAATGACGCGCGTTCTGAGTGACGCCTTATTCCTCTCAAAGAAAATACTGAGGCACCTCTCTGTACCCACAGCTCTCCCCTGAAGTAGACCTGTCAGCCGACGTTATCAGCAACCGGTCGAGTTCAAGCGCAGGATCACGAATGACGAGAACTGTGACACAGAGAGATTCCCTGTCAGATAAAATGATACGACAGACATGCAACCCAGTCAGATAGGAATTTAAATGTTAACAGAGACATTATTTGAATTTACCATAAAGCATCATGTAGTTAGCAGGCTTGAACTGCACAGTGAGACCGCCATAGATTTCTACTCCATCGCCTTAACCACTCAGCCACAACTACACACACAGCCTTACCTTCTCCAGAACTCATTCCCGCATCATTTCCACTCGAACCTGCTCTTTGCCCGATTAATTAGCTATTTCTATAATCGATAAAGAAAAGCTGTGTGTCAGGAGTGGGATTCAAACCCACGCCTCCAGGGAAGACTACGACCTGAATGCAACACCTTAGAGCGCTCGGCCATCCTAACTGGTAACTCCTCTGCCAGCTGATCCCATCAGCCACCAGGACCCCACTACGGTCCTCGAGTATCACACTGCGACTAGAAATACAGCGAGACTCCGGCATTCAAATCTGTCTTAGATGCGCTGGGTTTTATAAGCAAAAAAATGTTTAAGAAGAAGGTGAAATACTGCTGTGTATTTTCCTCATTTTTAGCCGCCACTGCCGGCTATACACAGTATGATAATATTGCAAATATCGTATTATTTTCAGCTGCAAACAATTCCTTATAGTTACAAACTTTCATCTTAATATTCCATATTAAGTGGATTTAAAGATGATAAACAGTAGAAAAACAGGTTAAATGAAGATAATCGTTTCACCAACATCTAACGCTCCACGAGCACTTTAGACTTTAACTTCAACACAGTGATCACTCGGCACTACTACACCGCGCTCAGTGATTACATCCAGCATGTCACTGTACCGACAAGAGGAGGCAATATTTTGGACCACTGCTACACAACAATAAAAGGAGCATACAAAGCGCTTCCTAAACCGAGTTTCGGTAAGTCGGACCACATTGCTCTCCTGTTGCTTCCTGAGTACAAACAGAAGCTGAAGACCTCCCCCATTGCGAACAGGTCAGTGCGTTGTTGGTCTGAGGAGGCGGAAAGCAGGTTAATAGACTGCTTTGATAGTACAGACTGAGACGCATTCAGAGCTCCCGACACAGATTTAAATGAGTATACGGACGCGGTCACCAGCTATATTAAATACTGCACCGACATTTGTGTACCAGAAATGAAAATTAGGTCATTTCCCAATCAGAACCCGTGGTTCAACAATGCAATTCGCAATAAAATAAAAGATAGATCCACCGCGTTCAAATCGGGGGACAAAGAGCTGTACAGGAAATCACGGTATGCATTAGAGGAAGCCATAAAACGCGCCAAACGGAGCTACAGAGTGCGGCTTGAAACGCAGTGCGCTGACACCCGGAGGCTGTGGCAGGGATTACAGTCAATCACAGGCTACAAGGGCTGCAGCCAGGAGATTGACACAAACAACACATCCCTGCCTGACGAGCTGAACCATTTCTATGCCCGCTTTGATGCTCTGAACACGGGCAATGCTGAGAAGACCCCAAGTGTGCAGGGCGAGTTTGTTCTGAAACTCTCAGAGCAGGACGTGCAGAAGACTGTGAGCAGAGTGAAAATCCGTAAGGCTGCAGGGCCTGATGGGATACCACCTCGCGTCCTGAGGACATGTGCAGCCCAGCTGACCACAGTGTTTACGGACATCTTTAACTCCTCCCTGTCACAGTCCATGGTCCCCACCTGCTTTAAAAAAACACTATTGTTCCACTCCCCAAAAAGGCAAAAGTGACATGCCTGAATGATTACCGACCAGTAGCATTAACATCTGTGGTGATGAAATGCCTGGAGAAGCTGGTGATGTCACACATCAACTCCTCCATCACAGAGTCCCTGGACCCCTTGCAGTTCGCCTACCAGAACAACAGATCAGTTGATGATGCTGTCTCCCTGGCTCTGCATACAGCCTTGGAACACCTGGACACTAAGAACTCGTATGTGAGAATGCTGTTTGTGGACTACAGTTCAGCATTCAATTCCATCATACCCAGTCAACTGGTGACAAAGCTCAGGGGACTAGGTCTGTGCAACTCTGTCTGCAATTGGCTGCTGGACTTTCTTATCGAGAGACCACAGGTGGTGCGGATAGGCAATAAAACATCAACACCACTCACCCCGAGCACTGGAACCCCACAAGGCTGCTGTCTGAGTCCAAGGTTGTACTCCCTGTTCACTCACGACTGCACAGCAAGACACAGCAACAACCGCATCATTAAGTTTGCAGATGACAGCACTATAATAGGACTGATCGGTGATGATGACGAGTCCACTTACAGGGATGAAGTCGTACAGCTGCTTAGGTGGTGTCATAGCAAGAACCTGGACTTGAACGTAAAGAAAACGAAAGAGCTAATAGTGGACTTTCGGAGACACAGGCCACACACTCACAGCCCACTCAGTATTGATGGAACGGAAGTGGAAACAGTCACCAGCTTTAGGTTTTTGGGAATTCACATCTCTAAAGATCTAACCTGGACTGTGAACACTGACTCTATCATGAAGAAGGCTCAGCAGCGCCTTTATTTCTTGAGGTGCCTCAAGCGATGGGGGATGCCAATACATGTGTTGGTGAACTTCTACCGCTGCACCATCGAGAGCATCCTCACCAACGGGATCACCGTGTGGTATGGCAACACCTCTTCGCGAGAAAGAAAGGCACTGCAGAGAATGGTCAATATGGCCCAGAAGATCATCGGCTGCGGTCTCACCGAGATTAAACAGCTCTATGAGGACCGCTGCCGTGGTAGAATTCTGGCCATCACAGAGGACAGTCAGCACCCCGGGCATGAGCTCTTCACCCCACTGCCCTCAGGCAAGAGATATAAGAGATAACGGACACTTACCACTAGATTCTTCAATAGCTTCTATCCACAAGCAGTGAGATTGGCGAACACATTTAGCCATCCCCCTCGGACCACACCTACACCATCACCATCTACCTCATTATGATTTCTTATTTATTGCACATCTCCAGTCATTGTTTACACGTCTGTATTGTTTACATTCAAACTGTCGACATGTTTACTTGTACATTGTCTACTGTTTGTTTGTATATTGTCTTGATGCACTGTTTGCACTTTGTTTTGTTTTTTACACTTGTTTTACAATCGAGAGACTTTCTGTAAGTAAGAATTCCATTGTACCAGTGCCGGTTACATATGGCAATAAAGTTCAAGTTCAAGTTGAAGTGATGACCGGGTTCTGTCTACATTAAACATGCTCTTTCACAGCCTAGCACACCTGCTCAGGACTTTCTCACAGTCTCTAAAGAAGATTTACACGTCTTTGTGACAAGCCTGTCTTAGATTTTTTTGATTTTTTAACTTCTCATTAACAACGCAGGATGTATAATTCTGCATCTGTGAATTGAGAAAGAGAGGTGTCTGTTTTATAAAAGGTGAAACAGTGGCCCGTAAGGGGATCAAACCCACGACCTGAGCGTTATTAGCACCACGCTCTAACCAACTGAGCTAACCTGCCTCCTTTAACACCTTGTGTGATCTGTTGCTGTCAGACGTGCTTCTGTGTTAAACGCACAAGGACAAAAACAGCCCGGAGATCGAGCAATGCGGCCGTGCTTTTCACCCTTGGAAAGGTCACGCATTCCACGAGGTAGGCAAGAACACGAGTGTATGAGCGAACAGGAGCCGCCTGTGTCAGAAGAGTAAAAGAGACTGACCCGCTACCTACTGCGCTAACGAGGCTGGGTGATTAGTTGTAACTCAGACCATATTCCCCCAAAAGATTAAAACGCCGGGCTGAAGAAAAGAGATCTCATCTTCATAACTCACCGGACAAGAGACCAGAACACCACGCGAAGTCATATAAAGCGCATTAAACTGATGACCACAAAACTTTGAAACGTACAGCAGGCAAACAACGTTCAGAAATGAGGTTTCTAACGCTGGAAAGTTAATTTAACTGAGCTTGGGACAAGTGAAAGCACACTGTGAATTCACCTGCTTTCAGTTGTTTATTGACGCTCATGAACACTCAATAAGTAACTAAGAGCGCTTGGTTTCATCCTTTTAGTTTAATTGTTTTCAAAAGTTCATTGTAATATTTTTGTCAGCGATTGTTATAATAAATACAGAAAGATTTTTAAACAAAAGCACATTCAGGCAGATTTTTAAAAACCTTTTAAGAGTTGACTGGTTTCACCTTTGGAGTAGCAGTTAGATTAGTCGGAAAAAGGAAATATGTATAACATCTCTCCACATTTTCATTCACATTTCTGTGAAGAATCATATTAGCAGGCTGAACTGGAAACATCAACCCTGAGAAGAAGAAAACAGGAAACAGAGCTCACGACCAGCAACAGACATGTGCTCTTCGTTAGTATAGTGGTGAGTGTCTTCGTCTGTCACGCGAGACATCGGGGTTTGATTCCCCGACGGGGAGACGGGTCACTTCTCAACCACCTCACTTTAGTTTTAAAAAAACAACGTGTGTTTAAAAGTTCATCCAAATATTTTATTCGGATTTTTATTCGTTGTTTGTTCATCCGAAGAATAAACTCACTCCTGGAGGAGGCAGGAGGACGCTCTACCAGCTGAGCTCACCCCCCGCGCTGCGCCCTCCTCCTCCTTAGCATACTCACCCCTATACTAAAGAGGAGCACTTGTCGGCTGTGGAGCGGGAGCTCTGTTTCCTGTCAGGAGACGTTTCCGCTGCGCTCTCCTCCTCGGCGTCACCGTGTGCCGCTTCTCCAACTCTTACCGGCACCGTCACTGCCTGTCGTCTGCAGGGCGGTCACGTCAAATGTGAGGAGGACGGCGGGACCTTCTTCTGCCTGCTGCACGAGTCGAGCTCTTATGCTCGTCAGTTCAATGCTCTTTACATCAACTCCTACTGCCTGTTGGCGCTTTATCGCCATATGTAACCGGTACAGGTACAGTACTGGTCCAACGGAATTCTTACTTACAGAAAGTCTCTCGATTGTTGAAACAGGTGTAAAAACACAAAGTGCAGACAGTGCATCAAGACAATATATAAACAGACAGTAGACAGTGTACAAGTAAAAAAGTAAACAGTTCGAATGTAAACGATGCAGACATGTAAACAATGACTGGAGATGTGCAATAAATAAAGAAGAAATCATAATGAGGTAGATGGTGAGGCTGAGCTCGCGAGATGCTGTAGAAACAATTTCGGTGTGCAGTACTTAGTGCTTCCTTCACTGGCGCTCTAAGGAGAAAAGATGAGAATGTCTCCGTGATATATTTATTATATTTCTATATTTTATACCGATAAAGAAAAGCGGTGCGTGTTAGGAGTGGGATTCCAACCCACGCCTCCAGGGGAGACTGCGACCTGAACACAGCGCTTTAGACCGCTCGGCCATCCTGACTTCTGCCCCCTTACCCACCCGGTCCAATGAGGCACCTCGACCCCACTACGTTCCTCGAGTATCACACTGGTATTAGAAATACAGCGAGACTCCGGCATTCAAATCTGTCGCAGATGCGCTGGGTTATATAAGCAAAAAAAAATTTATGAAGAAGGTGAAATACTGCTGTGTATTTTCCTCATTTTTAGCCGCCACTGCCGGCTATAGACAATATGATAATATTTCAAATATCGTATTATTTTCAGCTGCAAACAGTTCCTTATAGTTACAACATTTCATCTTAATATTCCATATTAAGTGGATTTAAAGATGATAAACAGTTGGAAAACAGATTAAATGAAGATAATCGTTTCAACAACATCTACCGCTCCACGAGCGCCACCTAGTGATGGTTTTTGCTCAGTGAATCAGCGCTGCCGGCGCTGTGTGATGAGAAATGACGCGCGTTCTGAGTGGCGTCTTGTTCCTCTCCAGGACGTTACTGAGGCGCCTCTCTGTTTTTAAAACTCAAATGGATTTCGAGTCCTGCACCTTATCCACTCGGCCACGACTACACGCGCAAACACATCTTCTCCCGAACTGACACGTGCTCGTTCCCGCATCGTTTCCACCCCGTCCCGCTCTCGTCGTGCTCAGTTTTGGGATTTCTATCTCTCTATACCGATAATCACCAGCGGATTCACTAAGCAAACACAAAAGGTAGCGAAACAGCCTCACTGTTTCCTTTCAAGAGCTGTAGAGTCTCTCCAGCAATCAGAAGTTCCCGCGGGTTTAGATCAATTAAACTTGAATTGCCTTTTTTAGACTTCACCCATCAGATGGCTCATAAAAACCAAACGCATCTGCGACAGATTTGGCAGGAGAGAGGGAACGGGTGGGCTCGTTGGCCTAGTCTAAACGATCGGCGCGAGTCTCACTGCACTGGTCTGTTTCCCATCAGTCGGTGAGATCCACACCATCCGCTGTCACAATAAATCCCAATACGTCATTTAGGATCCCAGCCATTCCGGAACAAATTCTCCCCCCTGCGCTCTGGCAAGCGGTACCGTGCTGTTAAAACAAGATCCACTGGACTCTGGAACAGTTTCTATCCCACTGCAGTGTGCATCCTCAACAGCTAACTGCAGGGTCTCAGCCTCATTGCATGTCCACACTCTGCTCTTCCTCATGGTCTACTATGTTTTTTTTGTCACTACTACATACTGTACTTATTGTCCCACAACATATTGATGGCTCCTGTTGTTATTTATTGTTTGTAATGTACTGTCTCCATTGTGTGGTGGTGTCTGTTGCTGTCCAGAGAGATCAGTGAGAATAAGAATTCCAATGTACATGTACATATGTCAACAAACTTCCCTACTCCTCTTGTCTACTCGTTTCAGATACACAGAAGATAAGAATTGAGTTTGATATGTCTACGTATTATCACATAATAAAGACTCCCTGTCAGATAAAATGAAACGACAGACGTGCAGCCCAGTCTGATAGAAATGCAAATGTTAATTGACATGTTATTTGGATTCACCAAAAGGAAAAACACAACCGTAGTCGGCAGGATTCGAACCTGCGCGGGGAGACCCCAATGGATTTCTAGTCCATCGCCTTAACCACTCGGCCACGACTACATGCCCATCCTCACCGTCTCCCGAACTGAAACGGGCTCGTTCCCGCATCATTTCCGACCCAAATTAATCTCGTGATTAATTTGCTATTTCTCTCTCTCGATGTCGATAGTCACCAGCGGTTTGGCTGCAGATGTTTGGATGTACCGCTAATGCTCCTCCACAGACGCTACTAACACGTTCGGAAACAATTATTTCAGCTTCGGTTTTGAGTTTTAAAACGCGTTAAGTCGTTTCGACAGCGCACGGGCCAAGTGAGAGGAAATGGTGTTTTCACCGGCTCTCGGATGTGTAAAGACGCCCATAAAATGTTTGTAAGTAATATAAATTAATTAACGGCGAAGGAATTAATTTCAGTTTGTAGTTTATTTCTGTTGTTTCCGCTCTTGATGAAACCAGACTGTTAAGCCACTTTTAAAGACACAACTACACTAACGAGGAGCGCGTGTCTACCGCTGAGCTAGAGATCGGTTTGCTGTCAAGAGACATTTCCTCTCAGGGCTGATCGTTTAGGTTTCAACGTTTAGTTCATCTTCATCATTTTTTTTTGCAGGAGAATGTTATAAGAATTAGGGATTTTTAAAAAAAAAACATTCTAACTCAGATTTTCGAAAAACTTCTAAAAGTTGACCGACTGCCCCTTTGGAAAGAAAATGTATATAAGATCTCTCTCCCTGCTTTAGAAGTCATCACACTGGAAGTTACACGTGTCCATACGCGCTTCTGAAAAGAATTGCAACAACAGCGCAGTGAAAACAAATGGCGTTTTCACCTCCTTAATTGCGCGTTATTGTTTTAAAATGCAAATGAACGGAATTCGTTATTCTTCTGATATGAGTTTAAACAAATGTTGAATTGTAAGTGAAGTCAGGTCAGTCGAACCCCACAGTCACCTGAATGAGCGGGTCCAATGAGTTACCGCGCTGTCGTGAGGAATTTACCATCCCGAAGGGCTAAGTGCGGGTCGGGTCATTTAAAAAAAAATCATTTTTCACTCTCCGCTTCATTCCCCGTTTGATGAAATTGAGTGTCTCTGTTTACTGTGCTACTGAATACATTCCATGTAGAAAAATGACGGTACGAGGAAAACAGCGCCTTCATTCACGTTCATTCCAGGTGAACTAAATTAGGAAACCTGAGAATATCTGAAAGCTTGGTACTGTTAAATAAGTACCAGTTGTTTATTGACGCTCATGAACACTCAATATGTAACTAAGAGCGCTTGGTTTCATCCTTTTAGTTTAATTGTTTTCAAAAGTTCATCGTAATATTTTTGGCTGGAGATTGTTATAATAAATACAGAAAGATTTTTAAACAAAATCACATTCAGGCAGATTTTCAAAAACCTTTTAAGAGTTGGCGGGTTTCACCTTTGGAGTAGCAGTTAGATTAGTCGGAAAAAGGAAATTCGTATAACATCTCTACCCATTTTCATTCTCATTTCTGTGTAGAATCGTATTAACAGGCTGAAGTGTAAACATCAGCCCTGAGAGGAGGTAAACAGGAAATAGAGCTCACGACCAGCACCGAACAAGCGCTCCTCGTTAGTATAGTGGTGAATATCCCTGCCTGTCACACGAAAGACCGGGGTTCGATTCCCTGACGGGGAGACGGATAGCTCTTTAACTACCTCACATCAGTTTAAAAAAACAACGTTTTAACTGAAAATGAGACAAACTCGTCTCCCGTTAGAGCTGAAACAGCAATTCATCAGTAGAAGCAGAAGCCTTTAGAATACGAGACACGTTCACCTTCAAACCCGCAGCCGCTGGACTCGCTTGTCTCGGGACTAATTGCAATGAGAATCGCGTTAGTAGCTCCGTGTCCTTATCCGGTCTCTTTCAAATTACGAGGGACGTTCAGTTATATACTGTGCAAACAGGAAAGACAAGGTAACAAACCTATATTAACGGGTCCTGCATATTAATTTACTGATCAGATGAATTGAAATGTTCTGATTCACAGCTCCTGCAGTTCGTGCTCAGGGCTGAGCTCGTGAGATGCTGTAGAAACAATTTCGCTGTGCAGTACTCACTGCTTCCTTCACTGGCGCTCTACGGAGAAAAGATGAGAATGTCTCTGTGATATATTTATTATATTTCTATATTTTATACCAATAAAGAAAAGCTGTGCGTGTCAGGAGTGGGATTCGAACTTCGCCAGCCGATCTCATCAGCCACCAGGACCCCACTACGGTCCTCGAGTATCACACTGGTATTAGAAATACAGCGAGACTCCGGCATTCAAATCTGTCGCAGATGCGCTGGGTTATATAAGCAAAAAAATGTTTATGAAGAAGGTGAAATACTGCTGTGTATTTTCCTCATTTTTAGCCGCCACTGCCGGCTATAGACAATATGATAATATTTCAAATATCATATTATTTTCAGCTGCACACAATTCCTTATAGTTACAACATTTCATTTTAATATTCCATATTAAGTGGATTTAAAGATGATAAACAGTTGGAGAACAGATTAAATGAAGATAATCGTTTCAACAACATCTACTGCTCCACTAGCACCACCTAGCAATGGTCTTTTCTCAGTAAATCAGTGCTGCACTACCAGCGCTGTGTGATGAGAAATGACGCGCACTCTGAGTGGCGCCTTGTTCCTCTCCAGG